>NC_069087.1:14778542-14980685 GCF_947172395.1 Bicyclus anynana
TAATATCCACGAAGGGTTGTAAGTAGGCACTGGATGACATTTGTTACATAGAATCTCAATTTCGTATATGTCAACTAACAATACGTCAAAGTTAGTGTTAAGTAGTAAGTTAGCCTGCAGGCGCTAATTTGAAGATAGTCAAACAATTTCTCGGCTAAAGATGTACGACATTTGCTTAAGCTGTTGACTTGCCAAGTCAAGTTGAGCAAAACAGTAGAGAAACAAAGTAATCCAGTTACCTAACAAACCCTTTGTCAGTGTCGAGTGCTGTCTCGACGGCGATGTCTTACAGCATGCACAAAAATGCAGACTCATTTTGTATAGCAAGAAATTGCAGTTTCATGACAACAGAATATCTCGTTGCTATTTTTAGTGGAGAGTTTTCCCCTTACCATCAGATGTGCCATCGGTGTGCTCTATCAATTATTATACCTAACTATAAAAAAGGCAAAGTCTTAAAAATAACTGGCAAAATGCAAGTTGGCCTCGCGCACGAAGGGTTCAGTACCATTATCTATAAAATGGGCAAAAAATCACGTTTGTTGTATGGTGTGTGGTGATAAATGTTTAAGGAGACATCAACTGTGTCCTTAAATATTTATTTTATTCTATTTTTTTAGTATTTGTTGTTATAGCGGTAACACAAATAATTTCTGTTGAATTAACAGAAATAAATCTGAAAATTTTAACTGTCTACGAGTAGCTATCACGATTCCAGTAAATACAGCTTGGTGACAGACGAACATACGAACGGACGGAGAGCTGAGGTGGCTGAGTCTTAATAATAGGGTCCCATTTTGCCCTTGGTTATGAAACCCTTATAAGCTTTATGGGTTCCAATCGCGCATGTATACTAGTCAGAAAAGCAAGTGCAGTTCTCAACAGCAACTCCAGCTACTGCAGATATTATTTTTGTTATAACCATTGCACAATAAATTTAGCATTACATCCATATGGACATGGCGAATGCGTCACGCGTGTGGAAAACACGCTTTTATACATCACGAGTATCGGCAAAGTGTCACACGTGAAAGGCCCTTGGACACGTTTCGTTGAAGCGAATGGACTTTAAAACAACAATCCGCATTTAAAAGTTTAAAAAGCCGTTTAGAAAGTTCGAGATCAAGCTATTCGCGGTGAATACTTAAAAAATATTAACATAATTAGGTATGCCTATCTTCGTATATCGAATCCTTAGAATATAGAAATGGTATAGTACTAAAAATATGCATGAGTCTGATTAGGGCTTCATAGGCCATAAGTATTCTTTATTCCAATGATTTCTCAGTAGCAGTTTGGAGTTGAGATTTATGGCTACACCCCGTACCCCGAAGACTTTAATGACAGGCGTTCACTAAAGTCACTAGTCCAGAATCCGAGGAGCATTTTTACATTTGATTACTATTAAGTTAATTTTGCCTTGAGTAGCTTCATCTTGATAGACGCTCAACTTTTTTTATCTAGGGTTACTAGGTAATAAAAACTTCTGAGTAATTTCGTGGTACGTTATCTCGTTCCTACGCTCAGAAGTTTTTATTTACTTGATAGTAATCAATAAAAATGCTCCCGGATCCTGGACAAAACCTTTGGAGTTTTTAACAATATTTTAGAAGGAAAGCAGAGCAACTCGATGAAATACATTTCACAGTTTTTGTTGTGGCAAATAACGGGACAGGGCGAACAAGAACGGGTGTGAGCTAATTTTAGATCTTCGGCTGTCCCTCGGCGCGTGCCTAGCGTGCCTGTCTCGAGCCACGCCGGAATGCCTTGAAATGTTGAATATGACACATAAGTTATATGCTTTATAATTTACTAGCTCATAGCCTGCGTGAACGTCATAACACAATCTATTTTCAGATAATGTATAGCGGTCTAAGATCCTATAATGACCGGATTTAATTAAAACTGAAAGTTTTTCAGCTCATCATTTCAACCATAGTAATACCACAGAACATAAAGCTCAGCTCATCATTTCAACCACAGAACAAAAAGCACTTGTGCTGGTTAATACAGTTGGTACGCAATTATGGACGGACTTTGGGAGGTTCCTATTAGAAGTATACACCCTCAATCGTCCAAGTATAAAGTGTTTTAAATATATTTTCTTCAAGATAATAAATATTGGAAATTAGAATTCTTTATTTTCTTTTCTTTATACGTATAGTCTACCTAATACAGTTTATATTTAAATATATATATTTTTATCTCAGCTGAAAAGGTCGCTGCCTCAGCATGGTGCTGCAGTGTTTGCAACTGTAACGCTGATTTTCAGGCATGAACCTTGGTGGCGTCACGACTCGACAGGGAAACAGTTATAAAAGAGAATAAAATAAAAAAGTAAATAATAAAATACACAAATACAGAAATAATACAAATGAAATGAAAAATAAAAAATATAGTACTAGTCAAGAGTCATCCAAACTATTTATAAATTAAGAAAAAGGGAATATATGTAGGTCATTTACAAAAAAAATATATGGGTACCTACTCTTCCGTAATGTTTCGTCATCGTCATTATCAGCCATTTTTGACGATCTACTACAGGGCCATGCCTCCCTTCTTATAGCAGACAGTATATATTATAGAGCCTAAACTTACAATGGTGCTATGCGGCATAGCGGGCCAAAAACTATATGAGGGTAATTTCAGTTTGAAACTGTAAAATAAATTTGTAAACATATCATTGACATAGATGTTCGTCATTATGTAAGAGGTGTCGGTGTTAATTAGGTTTTGCAATGTACATTTTCAATTCGTATCGCGTTACGTCACACACTCACCGCGGCCCGTATGCAGTGACCAACATCTCAAAGATTAAGGCTGCCTCTCCACTTGGAATGTGCGAGGGTGGTTAATTGTGTTAAGAAAGGGTAGTTTTAAAATTTAAAATATAACTTCGACGCATCTGTGCTAAAATTTAATAAAATGCAGTCTAATATGTTAACGAGGAGTTTGATAGTCCAGTGGATATGACCACTGCCTCCGATTCCGGAGGGTGTGGGTTCGAATCCAGTCCGGGGCATGCACCTCCAACTTTACAGTTGTGTGCATTTTAAGAAATTAAATATCACGTGTCTCAATCGGTGAAGGAAAACATCGTGAGGAAACCTGCATACCAGAGAATTATCTTAATTCTCTGCGTGTCTGAAGTCTGCCAATCCGCATTGGGCCAGCGTGGTGGACTATTGGCCTAACCCCTCACATTCTGAGAGGAGACTCGAGCTCAGCAGTGAGCCGAATATGGGTTGATGACGATGTTAACGCAAAATTCCGGAAGTTAGTATAGCTAATATTCACGTACCTCCCCAAGTAGTCGGAAATACCATGTTAGAGTGGGTACAATTATCGAACCCATCTCCTGTAGGTGTGTATTCGGGCCCTTTTACCGTGGAGCTATAGAGTCTTGACTGAGTCAACCCATGTTTCTGACAGATACCACCGTTTTGTGAAACTATAGGTGTAGCCAAGCAGTGCATCAAGTCATATCGACGTTGTCATATCGACTCAATTGGACAAGTGGTGTGAAACTAAGGAGCAAACTTAATAAGCCGGAATTCGATTCCAGCTCAACGTAGACATTTTTATTTTTATTCTTTTCAAAAGAAAAAAAGTACTGCATAAATAAAATAAATAATTATAATTGCATAAGTTGACAAAAAATGCTATGCAATAGCTTTACCGCGTCAGTCCCCGAGTGCCACACGTTTTTTTTTTAATATTATTAAATTATAAAAAAACGTATTATATAATTTTGCCTGAAAACCGATTCGTGCAGCAATGCCACACAGATCTGACAAAAACAGAAGTTATTTATTCAACAATGTCCAACTGCAATGTCATTTGTGAATTTTTTCACGGATTCCTTTATTTTTCGCTGATAATATAATATAATTGTTATTCATATTGAACTTCCTCAAAATACCGCTTACTTCTTATCAGTAACTTGTCAAAATAGAAGTGAATAGTGGGCAGCCTTAGAACAATAAAACAAAACGCGGTCAAAACGGTTTATTGCTATTAAGTGTGCGGATTACGGATACTATAATTTGACGATCACTTTTTTGTGCCACAGTGCCAATTTTTAAATATGTGATATTAAACTACAAATTGAACTGAATTCTTTGCGGTTTTTTATCACCAGTCCGATTTACGCCTATCCGTCCGTCCGCCATTTAGCTGGGAGACTTATTACTACTAGAATGCTTTAATTTAACAATACATTAAGAACGCCGACAAAGTCGTACTTTTTATGTGACTCGCCTAGAAGACCTCCCCTCATGGTAGTGTTAAAGCATTGTGCGAAGTTTATCCATCTATATATCTATCTATTTAGAGCTCATTCAAGAGGTTGCTTTTTCAACTTAGCTTTTGTCCAGAAAAATGAAAATAATTAGCTTAAACGCCTAAATAGTATAAATTATTCTCGTTTCTTGAAATTCAGTATAGGTAAGTAAAGATTTTATTAGCGTTGCATTATGATGCCATTTAGAAAATTAGCAGAAGTATAGGTAGAGTTGAATGCTCTAATCGTTGTAATTTCCAAGTTAGCCTGCTATCTACCTTCTTAGACTGATTCGTTGCTTAACATCAAGTGAGATTGCAGTCAAGGTAACAACAACAAGTAACATGTCATTGCACGAAAAAAAATCTCAAGTAGGCTCTTGTTTTTAAAAGGTACATTTAATTTATCACCATGTATCGTGAATCATAGGTCGTTCTTAACTTTTCGCCGAGTGCTTGAGCGTTACACTTGACACAGATTTTATTCTCGCATGCTACGAGCAGCAAGTTGTCATATCTCATAACCTCATAACTGACCTCAATACTACACGTTTGACACCTCGAGAGTTGAATTATTGTTGCCATATGCCGTGTACGGTTTAGGACCGGCGTAGACTATGCCTTATCTGGTGAAGCCAATGATCCGAAAGCCTGGCCAGACCTTTGTCGTTTTATAAAGACTAAAAATTTATCAGCTCAGTCTCCTACAATAGAGTTTGATCATATCAGATTTCAAGGGTCCAGATCCTCAATCGTCCAATTGGAGAGAAGGGAAGAGAATGTTAATTTTTTTCCTCCAATTCGGTCATGGAAAATTAATTCGTATGTCAAAGCTTTTACTCGTCGTTTTGTGTTGCTGCATGGAATGCTTTGTGAATAACGTACGAAGGAATATAAATATACCCGTACCTTTACCTTCCCATATAAACGTTTTCTTCTTCTTTAGGACTAAGTATAATCACATCACGCAGTTAGCGCAAGCCCTAAGATAAAACTAGCGAACAGACTAGCAAAACAAAAATGCAGCGCCATATGGCAACTGGTCAAGGTTCATAATTCCATAACCATACGTGAGAAGTTCAAAACGCAGCAAATTATAATTAGTGGTGGGAAAATGTAAGAAATAATGTTTTCAAGGTTATAACAAGACAATTCGCACGGAATAGAAAAAGTCATATAGGGGCATTGATCGTTGTAGAGTAACTAAGTATTGAGCTTTTTGTCGACCTTTTACATTCCAAACCGGTGTTACTAACTCGTAAACTTGACCATTCGATACAGCTGGTGAGAGTAAACAGATGTTATCAAGCATCTATAGGATGCAGTATTCTAATTTGCTAGACCGTACCTACTTTAGGTTAACACTACTTTCTAAACATTTAGCTTGTGAGAAAGATTTTCAAAATAATGAAGTTTCATATACAGTATTTGTAGAATCTATTAGAACATTGTAAAACCTTTTGAAAAAAAGTTGTATGCTTTATTCGAATATAATAGATACAGTAAAGAGGAATAATTAAGAATTTTAGAATTAAAAACAGCATTTTTGCTGATTGGAATGGATGATCTGTAGGAAACTCAACAGCTTTACATAGTTTATAAAAAAATAGATATATTTTCTAATTATAATCATAATGGAGCTTTTTTGAGACCTGGTAAAATAAATAATTATGGATTTCTGAATGGTTTTCTACTTACTATCTTCAATCTTCCTATTATAATCTTCATTACTAAGATTATCTATGATTATTTTGTCTTTCACTCAGCAGATTTCTTATTGAAGTAGACCAAGTTTTAGTTTACTTTTTACGGAATCTTTTGAATTGTTTTTGGGTCAAGTCTAGAGTAAGACTAATGACAAGCACGAACGCCAGAGATTGGAAAGTGATTGATTTAAACGGCAAGCAAAACCTTATCTCGTCGGAAATCTGATTTCTCGTTGGTAAAATATCAATAATATTGGAGCCGAAGATATCGAATTTTTACAAAACAGATTATACTTACTTGTATATGTCTCGTCACAAATGCAAATGAATGGCTTCGTTTAGGTTAAAATTTCATCGAAGGGATACGCAGATCTTTCAATAGCATTTATTTATTCTCATCGGTCTCAGTTTTGTTGTGTGAATGTGGATAATTCCATTCCTTTCCTCTTGCAAAAACACTTGATCCACAATTCAATTGTAAGGATACACGCGCAACTCACATAGGAAGTACAAGAAATTGTAATGGTGTAATCAATTGTAAATTATAATACTCTTTGATTTTTTTAAAAGAGCATCTGTTGAGTTTCTTTCTTGCCGGCTCTTCTCAGCAGTACCTGCCTTCCGAACCGGTGGTAGAGTCTTCACAAATAGTCAACCGTGACTTAAATGTGCTTGTAAACCAAGCCTGCATGAAACAAATGAATTTTGTACCATGTTCTCTTGACAAGAAAAGATAAAATCAACCAGCCGTAATAACAGACGTACGAGATTACTAAACGATCGAAACGCTCTTACTGCATTCGCCGGCGGCATGATTATAATCCAATCAGAATGGCCATGTAATCGAAAGAGGGTTTGCCGTAACGCAGTTATGATGGAAAGGTAATAGAATTACCGGCAAGCCTTTTCCAGGAACATTATCCGCCCTTGGCTGATCAGGATATTGCTGTCTGCGAATAGATTGACTTTTTTGGTATATTAGTAATTGAAATGGGTTCAAATGTCTATGGAAGTCTGTACGGTATAGCGGTAGTTTTACAATTTCAGATTTGTTGACTTTATAAATGCAATGCACAACATGTTATGCATTACATTTTGATAGATAGGCACATTTTAATTCAAAGTCATCTGTTGTTCTTTTGACAGACTTACTGCCATATTGAGATATCATATAATTTTATTTGGGTAAATAGGCCTGAATTTTTGTTTTTTGCATTTACAAAATACGAAAAATTTAAAACTGACAATCAAAAAAATACGGCTAAGCCTTTAAACCTTAGATACATAAATAATAGAGGATATGTGACAAGTAATTATTTTTGAGACTTCCGGTAACCATGTTTGGTCTCTAAAAACAAAAGATAATTTGGTCACAACTGACATAATTGATGTTGTCATGTAAAATATGTCTAACCTCTTTACGCAATGGCTAAAAAAATATCTATCTCGCTCCATTAAGGTAGCTTTCTTTAAGTTAGAGAGGTTACGAAAAAATTTTGTTTATTCTTTAAAAAATTAAATACTTGACCAAAATTGACGTAAAATGCCACAGGTCCATTATAGGTGTCAAAGCTTTAAACTATGAATAAGAGAAATGGATAGTATTTTCTAGATGTTCAAAAGATGAAAAACAGAAATCTTTATATATAATTCTTTACGGGAATCTACAAATTTAACACATCTTATAAGCCTCATATTATAAGTTAGTATATAGTTAGTATAAAGTTTGTGCTAGATAACTTTCAAGGTGTTAAATTTGAACTGTAACTATCTTGTTTATTACAAGTTTTTATCGTAACACCTATTCCATAATAGGAGAAATAAGTGACTGGTATTTAATAATATTGCAGTTGTACCAGTTACATGTGTAGTGTAGTAATGTACTGTTAGCAAAATAATGACTTAATCATTTATGTGGGCTATTGGACTTTCCTCTTACATTCAAATGTCGGTACTGTTTAGACAATGGGCTATTAGAGAAATTTATACCCACCACAGTTGCTCGTATAGATGTTCTATTTTATGATGACGGTTACTTTGGTTGTAGTAGTAATGTACGGACACACAGACTTAGGTGGTTGGAGCTTTGGCAATGCAGAAGAATATTTTATTAACCGACTTCCAAAAAGGAGGAGGTTCTACCCTCGATCATCTATCTGCATCTCATAAATGCATTACTTTTCATGATTCTTTTATTATCATGGTTTAATACCTCTTCTTCTTTATCTTCTATTATTCCTTCCTGTTCAGACCTTGAATTATTTTTATTTAAAAATATTTCGTCTAACAATGGTTGTAAACCATCTAGAATTTATTTAAAGTACCTATATTATGTATGGAAATTACTTATTGGAATGTTACGGTAAAGCATATTTTTTACTCGCGATCAACAAACATCCTTCGGTTCCTTTACTTTTTATCATAATGTTGCTTTCATTATACTGAGAAGATTTTTTATCTTAAATAGCACTTTACGAATGTTTTATACTTAAGGTTCTGTTATTGTTTATTTGACCATCTAATTGTTTTTAGAATGAAGCGTAATCTGCCATAGGTACCTGAACTGAACTGAACAATTTTTTCTCTAGATCAGAATTCTTTTCATGAAATGTTGTTGTTATGTTTAGTGTCCAATGTAATGATATTGGTCAATTTGAATAAGGAAAATTAAACTTATCTATTATTCAAAGAAGAGATTTTCCATAATACTCCGACAGTATTATACGCTATGTCTACGTTTAAGTTGGGCATAATCTTGACATTGGTCTGACGAAGCAGAAAATAATATTATTGTAAGCAAATAAGGTCTAGCGGCAAATCAGATGATAAGTGCCGGCTGATTCCATGAATTCGATTATCGTTCGTTTATCACGCAAGCGCGTCTGAGGCCAGAGTTCCAGCTGCTTATTTGAATTTTATTTATATTATACCTAAATCCTTTCAGCATTTGCTTTGTGTGTGTTTGGCAAAGTATCTCAATCTTTGTGTGTATTTGTCATCATTATTAGCCTGTTTAATGGCCCACTAGAGGCTCAGGCCTTTTGCCTTCAACTACACTGCTCTAACGTCAGATGGCGAACTTTGGTTTTCGTGTTTTTTTTTTTTTGTTTTTAAAGATATCACCGTAACTTACGGTGATATGTATCAACCATACCGTACCAACTTTCGGATTGTAGGTTACTTCTCAAAATTTAAATTTTTTAAAGCAATTTTATAGCTTTCTACGACACGATTCCAAGTTTTCATTATCCTAAGCCTAAAAACACCAATGAAACTCTCAACTCTTTCATGTACCTTTTTATATTGTATATTTTAATCAAAATTACAAATCTTATTATTCATAACTGCGTAACAGGCAAAAATGTTATAAAATATGTGTAAATTAAAAAACATGAGACATTCTTAAAAAACGCCTGGCTGATTCGGAATCTTAAAGAACGTTATAAGACATCTTGACCTTTATAAAAATACCGCGCAATCCGCGGTGGTCTTGCAACGGTGCAGCATTTATGTGAAGGCATTAAAAACAAATTTGCATTGCCATTGGATAGTGATTACCTCTGAAATTGCTATCTAAGATCAATCTGTTTAAGACCTTTAGAAATTTTCAATTCTAAATCTCTTTAGGCGGACTTTGATTGACAGGGCAATTACTTTTATTTGCCGGAGTGCGGTCCTATGAAAGAGGCTCTGTATTCTCCTACAAAGGTAAAAGCTTTCATAAGACGACGAACATCTTATATGTATATTATTTGCTTATACCTTTTTGTTTCGGAATGATTGCACAAAATTTATGCATTAATTATATAATTACACAATTAATTAATTACATTAATTATAATAATCAATTGCTTTCATTAATTATTGTCATCCGTTACGGAGTGATAGGAGAAAGTTTGGAATTTCAGTTTGTAAACTTTCATTTTCGAATAAAATCAATAAATTCTGAATCAAAAAATCATCTTGTGTATAGTAAAAAATAATCAAATATTAAGTCGAATCAAAATCTTGTGTTAAGGGTCACATTCCTCCGAAACGGCTCGACCGTTTGTAATTTTTTTTTTTTTTGTATATTTGGTAGATGCAGTATAAAGGACGTAGAGTATCCTACCCCAACCCCAATTTATTAATCACAATTTTGGTATTTTTATAAGAATGAAATATACCTGACAAACAATGTCTGCCGGTAGGTACTTTGTCATAATAACAAAGAAGTCCTTGTCATGATTGTACTAATCTAAAAACTTTTATCGATTTCATCTACCCGTTTAGTGTGATCTACTCTACTCTCTATTTATGTCATCAGAATATCTAAAACGTATGTGTTTATAATGAAAATGACTATCTGTAATACTGAATCGACGACTAAAGTTTTATTAGCTGTAAGGACGATAAAACCAATTTATTTGTGCTTACTTACTTGAAGTTTCGAAGTACATAGACCGCATCTTGTTTTTATTGGCCACAGCTGCGAAACTAATCAGCGTGTGGGGCATGCCATTATAACCTTGTCGTGTGAGGTTGTCGTGTACTTGCATGTAATTGCCATTTGAAGTATGTGCATGTACGGTAGTTGGGTTATCACGGCACTCACCCCTCGGTCTAGCAGTCGGACGCTAAGTCTCGTTTCGTTTAATTTAGTTATATCCGTGCTTTCGTCGGGTGTGGTTGTGTGCTCCTTGATATTTTTGTGTTTATTGAAGTGTGTTATTTGAATAGTGTGTTGAGTGGATTTTTTAAACATTCAGTGTTATTTTTTTGTCATTTTCTGGGTAAATATATTTTATATACTATTATAATTTTCTAGCGCGGTTTCATCCGTGTAGTTCCAGTTCCTGTGAGAATGCGGGTGTAAAATACAGCCTACATTAAGTCAAAGTCAAAATTCATATTTTTCAGGCTTTATAATGGTGATAATTAAAAACGAAAACTTAAAATTAAAGGTACGAGGGCTCCAAACGTGCCACTCACAAATAACGTGGCTTTCTAGAGGCAAAAGAAAAAAACCGGTTTAGAGATTCAGGTCGGTCCAGAGATTACCCCTTACAATACCACAAACTTTACCTGTGATAAAATATTACACCTAACACATAGTACAATCGTTCAAACACTTTAACCTAAGCAACATTGTTATCATACTATTCTTATCAATTTATTGTTTTGATCAATCGTATGATTTTTAATCGAATGTATAGGTACTATAACAATTATTTTTTATCTATATAATTCCGTTGAACGTAACTTGATTGCTTTATGTCCGGTGATTGATATGAAATTTTGATGAATGTAAATAATTAATCAACGACGCCAAATAGACCTGCGGCTATTATGCATTGTCTTGTTATCCAATTGAATGGATTTCTAATAACTCTATCTTTCACTCTACTATTAATTTATAACCAGCAGAGGCCGTGCGGTTTCACTGGCGCGGCTACCTTTCCCTTAGGAAAACGGGGATAAAATATAGCCTATAGCACTCGGGGATAGTGTAGCTTCCCAACAGTGAAATAATTTATCAAATCGGTTTAGTAGTTTCAGAGAAATGCAAACAAACAAACAATAAAATTTTTCCTCTTTATAAAATTAGTTTAGACAAGCGAATTAATTATGTATACTACGTCGAGCTCAATAGTTATGGGAAGTAATTTGCCTGTACATATACAAGAAATACGTCTGTATGTATATAATATTCTTTATAATATCAAATAGTTACTGTTTTATGTAACTAGAGGTATCTAAATCTTATCGTTTAAATTAGCACTTGGCTTGTACATTTTGTATAAATAAGGTAAACATTTATTATGCCATGAATTATCAAAGTTGCAATTAATTTATGTCTATGTAAACAACTCTTTAAAATCTATAATTTACCTTCTAATTTACTAATAAACTGGCTAATTGATTTTATATTAAATATGGTTATGGATATTGTATTATATAAGGTAAACAACATATATTTAAAATATTCTATGAACTATCAAAGTTACTATTAATTTATTTCAATGTAAACAACTCTTTAAAATACAATTTTTACCTAATGAGGTAAAATTTATTTAAATAAGAATATCAATCTTTATTAGAATTGAAACAATAAGTGTTATTCATATTCAATTTATTATGAAACACGGCTAAAACTCACGTGATGTAACGTCGGAGTATGCCCGTTTGTTTCGAATCCATTCGGGGCCCTTATGCATGAGCTGATTCTTGCAAATTGTATCACGTGGGTTTAAGTCTTGTTTCATAATTAATTTAATATATCAATCTTACTATAAGGGAAAAGAACTCTTCCAAAATAAAAGATCTTTAAATTTCTAGGCACGGTATTTACACAAAAATCGATGGAATTGAACCCAAAGTCCCCGTCTTCCGCCGACGGTACATGAGGGTGGTTTGCGAGGGGGAGATAATGTTTATTGGAATAATAAAACTGTTGTCTTTGACAACAACGGAGAAATTACGATGTGACCAACGAACGACTTTGTTGGGTTGAGAATTGAGATTGTTAATCGGTTAATTAAACATATATAACTAAATAAGGTAAATGAATCATTAAATACAAAAAAATAATCTTAGGTTACATAATATACGTTCACAAAATCGTAGGTATGTTAATCAAATAAGTTTTTTTTATTATTAAATAGCTGTTTTAAATGTTTTACATTACTATGCGAATATGACACTAGTGTTACCTATTATTTCTTAGTACAGTAGTGTTAAATAATAAATATTTATTATTTCCAATGGTACAAATACCTACATTAACTTTGTCCTAAGTCCAAGTGAAACAATAAATTGTTGGTTATTTTGAGTATCAAATTCAAAAATCATACTTAAATGTTTTTTGACAATCCTTTTTGATATCAAAAGGAACTGTTTGATAATTCGTCAAAAACGATTTTATAAAGTAATTTTTTTTTTTTTTGTAATATTTATACAACTTACAAAATCACCAACTGTTGAATACATTTATAATTATATTAATTTATAAATAAATAACCGACAGAATAATTCAAATGACTGAGTAGATTAATTAAGAGCATATTTATTCAAATCTCAAAGTTCAATGATTTCCATTGTGAAATTACAATTTTATAAGTCCCGTATTCAAATGAACGTAATAATCTGATGTCATGATTTGCATCTCATTTCATAACATTTGGCGGCCCGTGGCGCCTAATAATAATAATGTTTTTTTTTTATTTTGTACAAGTTAGCCCTTGACTACAATCTCACCTGATGGTAAGTGATGATGTAATCTAAGATGGAAGCGGGCTAACTTGTTAAGAGTAGGATGACAATCCACACCCCTTTCGGTTTCTACACGACATCGTACCGCAACGCTAAATTGCTTGGCGGTACGTCTTTGTCGGTAGGGTGGTAACTAGCCACGGCCGAGCCAAGCCTCCCACCAGCCAGACCTGGACAAATTAAGAAAACCTCAATCAGCCCAGCCGGGGATCGAACCCAGGAACTCCGTCTTGTAAGTCCGCTGCGCATACCACTGCGCCACGGAGGCCGTCTTTCTATGTTTATTTTTATTTTGTTCAGTGACTCAAGATGCATGTTTAATTTCTTTATTTGGGACACAACAGTCACAAAGTGAAAGTAATTAAATTTAATTGTTTAAATGTGTTGAAAAGCTAAAAGCTTTTGGTATTACATAGTAGAACCAAATGTGAATTTACATTATGTGGATTTCCATACTTTAAGTCAAGTGCTAAAGAAAATAAGCATATCCATAATTTGAATCTATTGTTATACAACTTGACATACCATCACAGCGATGCAATTTTTTATTTTGACATGAATAAGTTTACCTCATCTTATTCGTTGACTAAAGATAATTTATATCTGCCAAAAAAATGTAAGCAGCATGTTGCGTCCCTGTTGGCTTACAACTTAAATAAGTCAGTTACAAATGTTGTAACGCAGTCTATTGACACTAATTCGACTTGTAAAAATAGTTCTTCTGTTTCTATTGACCAGAGTACGAGTGATAGTACTGTCTCAAATGTTAATTTTTATATAAACGATCCAGTTACAAGTAGTGTAACTCAGTCTATTGACATCTCTACAAACTGTAGTAATAGTACAAATATTTCTATATATGACTGCAGTACCAATCCTAGTACTGTTACAATTAAAAATTCTTTAAACTAGAAAATATGACAACGGAGGTGCACTGTAACTTTAACATTGTACACCAAAATATACAGAGCATCAACGGCAAGGAATTAGAAGTTGAACTATTTGTAGAGAAATTCAATATACACATCTTATGTATTACGGAACACTGGCTCACAAAGTCACAACTATCAGTACTTGATATTAAAAATTTTTCATTGTCAAGTGTATTCTCCAGAAGGGCTGGACATGGTGGCTCTTTAATACTTTTACTTAATAACCTAAAATACAAGGATAGAAAAGACATTGTTAGTCTTTCTGTGGAATGCATTGTTGAACTATCTTGTGTGGAGTTGGAACGAATTGTTATAGTATGCGTGTACCGACCCCCTCCTGCTGACTTTGATCAATTTGAAGAGGTAATGCAGGATGTAATGAGACGTTTGTGCACATCTTCCAAACAAATACTGATTTGTGGCGATTTTAATGTTGATATTCTAACAGAAAACTCAAAGTCTGTTAGATTTCTTAACTTATTCAAATGTTTTGATTTGACTCATGCTTTTAATGAACCTACTAGGATAACGGCTACTTCAGGGACATGTCTGGATAATATATTTTACAATTGTGTGATTGAAAAAAAGATGATAATAAATAAATTAGGCTCTGATCACAGTGGTCAAATAATAACTATTTTAAACAATAAATCCAATAGCAACCAATGGTTCAAGTATAGGCCGATAACTGAAGGTAAATTAGAGCGATTTAAAAGCATAATTTCTTCAAAAATTCCAAGTCTTTCATTTGAAAATAGTCACCCAGACAGGCTATTTGGTACGCTGTTCAAGACAATAGACAAAGAGTTTTGTAAAATTTTTAACTTTAAACGTATTAATGTTACTCAAAAATTAAAGTTTAGCGAATGGGCTACTGTAGGCATTTACAAAAGTAGAGACAGATTGTACGAGTTGTACGAGGAGAAACAGTATAATCAAACGCGAACATATTTAGAACATGTAAAAAACTATTCAAAAATTTTCAAACGTGTTTGTATTCTTGCAAAATCATTACACATCAAAGATAGAATAATAAAATCTGAAAACAAGGTACAAACAACCTGGAACATAATTAATAAAGAATCAGGCAAAATTAGACCACGTGATATGAGTTTTGAATTAATTGTCAATGATAAAAAGATAAACACCGATAACGAGGTTGTTAATGCCTTTGAAGACTTTTTCCAGAATGTTCCTATCTTGTTAACAGATTCACTGGACTCTTCTGCTACGGAAGCCCAGAGGATATTAAGAGGCCATGTTAAAGAGTGCAACGTTCTTTTTGAATTTCATCATATAACTGTATCAGACATTAAAAAAACTTTTAAACTGTTAAAATTAAAAAGAACTGGAGACATGTGGGGCATGTCAGTGAAAGTAATATCTAACATCATTGATGTCATTGCTCCCCACTTAGCTATTATTTTTAATGAATGCGTGGATTTGGGTATCTTTCCGAACCTAATGAAACATGGCAAACTGTTACCACTTTTTAAATCAGGTGACAAAACTGATGTTAATAATTATAGACCAATTACAATACTGCCAACACTTAGTAAGGTTTTTGAAAAAATCATTTTAAATCAACTTTTAAGTCATTTTAATTTAAATAATTTATTTCACCCTGAACAGTATGGTTTTACTAAAGGTCGCAGTACAACTGATGCAGGTGCTAAACTTTTAAAACATATATATGATGCATGGGAAAATGCTAAGAATGCTATTGGTGTATTTTGTGATTTGTCCAAAGCATTCGATTGTGTTGACCATAACATTCTTTTACTTAAGTTAAGCCACTATGGCATAAAAAGTGTTGCACTCGATCTCATCGCCTCTTATCTTAGTGATAGAACACAAAAGGTATGCATAAATGATTCAAAGTCTCGCGGTTTTTCTAACACAATGGGCGTCCCACAGGGTTCAATTCTGGGTCCTTTTCTATTCCTAGTGTACATAAACGATTTACCACACCATGTTAGCGGCATCTGTGAGATAGTACTGTTTGCTGACGACACATCCCTAATTTTTAAGAGTGACAGAAGTAAAGATAATTCCGACGATGTAAACCGTGCCATATCGCATGTGTCGCATTGGTTCACTGTTAACAACTTACTTTTAAATGCAAAGAAAACTAAATGTATTGAGTTTTCATTACCAAATGTTATAAAATTAGATAAGTCTATAATGATCAATGGTGAAACACTAGAAATAGAGAATTCCACAGTTTTCCTGGGAGTGACCTTGGATTCTAAACTTCAGTGGGGTGCTCATATAGAAAAACTGTCAGGTAAACTCAGCTCAGCTGCTTTTGCAGTGAGAAAAATAAGACAGTTTACTGATGTTGATACAGCTAGACTTGTTTATTTTGCGTACTTTCACAGCGTAATGTCTTACGGTATTTTGTTGTGGGGCAAGGCTGCTGATATACATTCTATATTTGTACTTCAAAAAAGAGCAATTCGAGCAATATATCAACTAAAATCACGCGAGTCCCTTCGTCAAAAGTTTAAAGAAATAGGCATTTTAACAGTAGCCTGTCAGTATATATATAACAGTATAGTTTATGTGAGACAAAATATTAATTTGTACAAACGAAAAGGAGATCTAAACCCACGTCTTACTAGACACGGGCATAAGTTAGTTATTTCTGCATATCGTCTCCAAAGAGTTAAAAAATCTTTTGTGGGTTTGGGTGTACTCTTCTATAACAAGATCCCCAAGACTGTGATGGACTTGCCAATGCACAACTTTAAGCAATGTGTTAAAAAACATTTACTTAGTCAAGGTTACTACACTATTGATGAGTTCCTTAACGACAAAGGTGCATGGAGGCCATTGGATCAGCTTCCACCTTCACACAGGAAATAAAACTATAAGAAATTGTAATTTAATTGTTATCAAATGTAAATTGTAATACTGTATGACTTTTTCAAAAGAGCAACTGTTGAGTTTCTTGCCGGTATCTTCTCAGCAGAACCTGCCTTCCGAACCGGTGGTAGAATCTTTACAAATAGTCAACTGACGTGTCAAAAGTGCTTGTAAACTGAGCCTACTTGAAATAAATGAATTTTGAATTTGAATTCATTATTAGAAGCTTACACGTAGCTTAGTAATTTTCCTTAATATTTATTATCAAACATTTTTATATCTGAATATCCTTATGAAATAAAATGAATTTATTTGCCTAATACACGTACTTGTAAAACACGTATACAATGTTGTTTTACAAGTAGTCTCAAGTCACAGTGTAAAGGTTACAATTTTATTTAACACTGTTTAAGTAATTATTATTTACTTACCTTACCTTACCTTATCAGCCTATAGACGTCCTCTACTGGACATAGGCCTCTTGCATGGATCTCCAAGCACAACGATCTCGAGCCGCCAGCATCCATCAGCTTAATAATAAGCCGCTGAATACTTGCTATGTTATAATTGTTAAACATGAAATTATGCATATTTGAAATTAAATTATACGAAAACAAGGAACAAACTCTGAAGGAATTCCATACGACACGAGTATAATAGAGGATTTCTTATAAATACCCAATTTTAGAGTTACTTTATGTTAATAATATATAATATATAAATATGAAAATGATACACAAATTTTACAGTATGAATTAAATCAAATGGAAAATTCCTTGCAGGAAATAACTGCTAAATATGAGTTGTCTCAAAGTCAGATCCATGATCAGATCATAGCGGCTGAAGAGTTGTTAGCCTTAGGTACATACAATATGGCCCGTTTTGAATAATTAAGTAACAAATGCCAATGTTCAAATCAGGTACCTTCGGTTACCCAGGATTGTAGTGTTTTGTCTATTTCTGGATATATTGGCAAAAATGAGCAGTGTAATAATAATGTTATTCCAATTCCTTCAATCTCAGATAATAATTTAAGTTCACATAGTTTTAATTTGCCAGACAAGGCTCAAAAAAAGACTCTAATAATTTCTGATAAGTTAGGTAAGGATTTTGGCTCCATTATGAGCCATTACTTAAACCATTCAGTGACTAATAAATGTTTTCCGGGGGCTAGTTTTAGTTATTTAATAAATAGCATAAGTATAGAAAATGTAGTTGGTTACTCAAATGTAATTTTGATGTTAGGGAACAGTTCAAATATTAAAAGGCATCAAATTATAAAATGTATTGAAAAGCTTTTGGTATTACATAATAGAACCAAATGTAAATTTACATTATGTGCATTTCCATACCTTAAGTCAATTGCTAAAGAAAATAAGCATATCCATAACTTGAATCTTATGTTATACAACTTGACATACCATCACAGCGATGCATTTTTTTATTTTGACATGAATAAGTTTATCTCATCTTATTCGTTGACTAAAGATAATTTATATCTGCCAAAAAAATGTAAGCAGCATGTTGCCCCTCTGTTGGCTTACAACTTAAACGAGTCAGTTACAAGTGTTGTAACACAGTCTATTGACATTAATATGACATGTAATAATAGTAGTTATGTTTCTATTGACCAGAGTACGAATGATAGTACTGTCTCAATTGTTAATTGTAATTTAACCGATCCAGTTACAAGTATTGTAACGCAGTCTTTTGACATTTTTACAACCTGTACTAATAGTACAAATATTTCTATACCTGACCGCAGTACCAATCCTGGTACTGTTACAATTGAAAATTTTTTAAACTAGAAGATACGACAACGGAGATGCACTGTAACATTAACCTTGTACACCAAAACATACAGAGCATCAACGGCAAGGAGTTAGAAGTTGAACTATTTGTAGAAAAATTCAATATACACATATTATGTATTACGGAGCATTGGCTCACTAACTCACAGCTGTCAGTTCTTAATATTAATAATTATTCATTGTCAAGTGTGTTCTTCAGAAGGGCTGGTCATGGTGGCTCCTTAATTTTCTTACATAATAACTTAAAATGTAAGGATAGAAAAGATATAGTTCGTCTTTCTGTGGAATGCATTGTTGAACTTTCTTGTGTGGAGTTGGAACAAATTATTATAGTATGCGTGTACAGACCCCCTCCTGCTGACTTTGATCAATTTGAAGAGGTAATGGAAGATGTAATGAGGCGATTGTGCACATCTTCCAAACAAATACTGATTTGCGGCGATTTTAATGTTGATATTCTAACAGAAAACTCAAAATCTGTTAGATTTCTTAACTTATTTAAATGTTTTGATTTGATGCATGCTTTTAACGAACCTACTAGGATAACCGCAACTTCAGGTACCTGTCTGGATAATATATTTTATAATTGTGTGCTTGAGAGAAAGAAGATAATAAATAAATTAAGCTCTGATCATAGTGGTCAAATAATTACTATCTTAAATAATAAAACCAATAGCAATCAATGGGTAAAGTGTAGGCCAATAACTGAAAGTAAATTAAAGCGATTCAAAAACACAATTATTTCTAAAATTCCAAGTCTTGCATTTGAAAATAATCATCCAGACATGCTCTTTGGTACACTTTTCAAGACAATAGACAGAGAGTTTAGTAAAATTTTTAACTTTAAACGCATTAATGCTAGCCAAAAATTAAAGTTTAGCGAATGGGCTACTGTAGGCATTTACAAAAGTAGAGACAAACTGTACGAGTTGTACGAGGAAAAACAATATACTCAAACGCGAACTTATTTAGATTATGTAAAAAGTTACTCAAAAATTTTCAAACGTGTTTGTATTCTTGCGAAATCGTTACACATCAAACAGAAAATAATTGAGTCTGAGAACAAGATACAAACCACCTGGAATATAATTAATAGAGAATCAGGAAAAATCAAACCGCGGGATATCAGTTTTGAATTAATTGTCAATGACAAAAAGGTAAACACTGATATCGAGGTTGTTAATGCCTTTGAAGATTTTTTCCAGAATGTTCCTATCTTGTTAACTGATTCACTAGATTCGTCTGCTACGGAAGCCCAGAGACTATTAAGAGGCAATGTTAAAGAGTGCAACGTTCTTTTTGAATTTCACCACATAACTGTATCAGACATTAAAAAATCTTTCAATTTGTTAAAATTAAAAAGAACCGGAGATCTGTGGGGCATGTCAGTGAAAGTAATATCTAATATAATTGATGTAATTGCTCCCCACTTAGCCATTATTTTTAATGAATGTGTGGACTTAGGTATTTTTCCGAACCTAATGAAGCATGGCAAATTGATACCACTTTTTAAATCAGGAGACAAATCAGATCTGAATAATTATAGACCGATTACAATATTGCCAACACTTAGCAAGGTCTTTGAAAAAATCATATTAAATCAACTTTTATGTCATTTTAATTTAAATAACTTGTTTCATCCTGAACAGTATGGTTTTACAAAAGGTCGCAATACAACTGATGCAGGGGCTAAACTTTTAAAACATATTTATGAAGCATGGGAAGGTTCTAAGAATGCTATTGGTGTGTTCTGTGATCTGTCCAAGGCGTTCGATTGTGTTGACCATAACACCCTTCTACTCAAGTTAAGCCACTATGGCATCAAAAGTGTTGCACTCGATCTCATTGCCTCTTATCTCAGTGATAGAACGCAGAAGGTATGCATAAATGATATAAAGTCGCACGGTTCCACTACCATAATGGGCGTCCCACAGGGTTCAATTCTGGGTCCTTTTCTATTTTTAGTGTACATAAACGATTTACCATACCATGTCAGCGGCATATGTGAGATTGTACTGTTTGCTGATGACACATCCTTAATTTTTAAGTCCGACAGAAATAAAGATAACTCTGACGACGTAAACCGTGCCATATCGCATGTGTCGCATTGGTTCACTGCAAATAATCTACTTTTGAATGCCAAGAAAACTAAATGTATTGAGTTTTCATTGCCAAATGTTAAAAAATTAGATAAGTCTATAATGATCGATGGTGAAACACTGGAAATGGAGAGTTCCACAGATTTCCTGGGAGTGACCTTGGATTGTAAACTTCAGTGGGGTGCTCATATAGAAAAACTGTCTGGTAAACTTAGCTCAGCGGCATTTGCCGTGAGAAAAATAAGACAGTTTACTGATGTTGATACAGCTAGGCTTGTTTATTTTGCGTACTTTCACAGCGTAATGTCTTACGGTATTTTATTGTGGGGCAAGGCTGCCGATATACAATCTATATTTGTTCTTCAAAAAAGAGCAATTCGAGCAATATATCAATTAAAATCACGCGAGTCCCTTCGTCAAAAGTTTAAAGAAATAGGTATACTAACAGTAGCCTGTCAATATATATATAACAGCATAATCTATGCAAGACAAAATATTAATTTGTACAAACGAAAAGGAGATTTAAACCCACGTCTTACTAGACACGGGCATAAGTTAGTTATTTCTGCATATCGTCTCCAAAGAGTAAAAAAATCTTTTGTAGGTTTGGGTGTACTCTTCTATAATAAGATCCCCAAGACTGTGATGGACCTGCCAATGCATAGCTTTAAGCAATGTGTTAAAAAACATCTACTTAGTCGAGGGTACTACAACATTGATGAGTTCCTTAATGATAAAGATGCTTGGAGGTCGTTGGATCAGCTTCCACCTTCACACGGAAAGTAAAACTATAAAAAATGTAAACAGTAATTGTTATTAATTGTAAATTATAATACTGTATGACTTTTTCAAAAGAGCAACTGTTGAGTTTCTTGCCGGTATCTTCTCAGCAGAACCTGCCTTCCGAACCGGTGGTAGAATCTTTACAAATAGTCAACTGACGTGTCAAAAGTGCTTGTAAACTGAGCCTACTTGAAATAAATGATTTTTGATTTGATTTGATTTAATATAGTTTTAACAAATAGTCTTTATTGTTCTATGTTTAACGTTGATCTTCTAAATAAATTAAGCTCTAATTCGACTTTTCTGATCTAGTAAACAATTTAAAAAATGTCTCAAAGCTTTCAAGTTCCTCTTTTAAAGCATCAACGAATGTTAATGTTCTTATGTAGAATCGTGTAATCGTAATACTTGAATTTCAACACCAGATATTCGTGGAATAAAGGTTTTGAGTAATTGAGTAATATATAGCTTAAGCAAAGATTCTAGGAACCGTTCTCAATTAGTGAGGCAATTTCATCCCACCCCTAACAATGAGGGTCGGCTTACACGCGGGACGTTTAGGTTAGGGAATGCTTTGTTTGCTTGGGTTTGGTTTACAGTTTAAATTAAAAACAGGAAAACTTTGATGTTTTTTTGTTCATTGTTTTATCTTTGTGGAATTGGTACAGACATTTTGTATTAAAATAGTTATAATGTCGTTTTCTGGCTTCTATTTTGCCAGTATTTGATTTGTTTGTACAAGTCCAGTCTAATTTATAAAAAGAATCTCTATAACTAATTATACTATAACTAATACCGTCTACAGTAGAGTTTTCTAAGAACAAGCATAAGTTATTACTTTAAACAATAGCTTTATTCGTATGATATTTATAGATTGTGTAGATAATCTTTAACAAGAAGTTTCGTAAAGATCACGTTTTTTATTAGTTTTCTTCAATCATAATACGAGGAATGCAGTGATAAGATATCATATCTATAAATTGTTAACATATAAATATTATGTGCCCCGCCCATTGCCACTTCAGCTTCGCAACTCGTTGAGCTATGTCGGTGACTTTGGTTCTTCTGCGGATCTCCTCATTTCTGATTCGATCACGCAGAGATACTCCTAACATAGCTCGTTCCATCGCCCGCTGTGTGACCGCTGTGTGAGGCCCATAGTTAGCGACCAAGTCTCGGAACCATAGGTCATCACTGGCAACACGCACTGTTCGAAGACTTTTGTCTTCAGGCACTGAAGAATTTCGGACAAACATAGTGCGGAGAGCCGATGGACGTTGGGGTCCCAAAGTCCTGGAATGGCGACACCGCACTAGTAAGCGCAGTGTTGGCCGACCCCCCACCAGGTGGACTGACGACATCAAGCGAGTCGCAGGGATTCGCTGGATGCAGGTGGCTCAGTATCGTGATGTTTGGAAGTCCCTACAAAAGGCCTATGTCCTGCAGTGGACGTCCATCGGCTGATATGATGATGATGATGATGATAAATATTATTGCATTCGTTTATTGAATAATTGCAGCACAGAGAATCGAAAATACTAGTTCTTGAATTAAAAAACATAAATTCTGCAAATCGTTTCGCTAACAAGTATGCACTCGTAGTTTGCTGGTGGAGGTACTACATCTGGATCGGTATTGTGCTCGTTATTGCCTATTTGTTGCTGAGCTTTTTATAAAATAATCGTTTCTTGCTTTTTATTCATTATACTCTCTATTTCCTTATTGTAATGATTTGCTTAAACATTTATATTATATCTTACATACGGCTGTATTCCGTTGTCAGAATTATTTATATTTTTCATTTTTTTTACGTTTGTTTGGATCATCATCAAATTATCTAGTTGTTTAGTTTCACCATCCTGACATTCACAATATGTCAGTGATTTTCTGACATAGCTCATTTCTGAATCGATCACGTAGAGAGACTCCAAGCATAGTTCGCTCCATCGCCCGCTGAGTGACTTTGAGCCTTCTAATGAGGCCCGCATCTTAAGGACCATTCATGCACGGTATTCATTCAGTTTCACCATCACACATTTCAAAATCATACATTACATTCTCATGGGAGAATCAGCCTCATGATTAATTATCTTCCATTTATGACAAGCATTTCCAAATCACTATGGATACTCATGGGAGTTTGGAACTAGATCTATTACATCAATGTATCCGCAGGTCTAGGTTTAATTTAACTTAAATCAGTTGTTATGTATAATGGTATTGGAAATGTTGTGCTGTTTTTTTTGCATACCCTTCGCGTTGTTATATGCCTCTAACATCCGGTCGCGCCCTGTCTGCCTAATTGCCAAGCGAAAAAGGGTTGTGCAATTTACAGCGACTCGCTTGGCTAATTGTAACGGCACAGGATAGAAACATTCTCATATACGACTTCTTTGCACATTCCTTTCGTATGTGTGTATGGAAATCGGATCAATGCAAAAGTCTTAGGACGTTTGCAAAGAAACAGATAATAAGAATCCGAGGTAGATTTGCGCCGTCCAACTATTTTAGGATAGTCTTGAAAGTTTCAAAGTTAGTTTAAGGTTGTTTCTATCCAGAAATAGTTCACCGCCAAGAATCTACTGCTTCAGAAATACTTAACGACAAATAAGTCACCGCTGTTAAGTTACAATCAGCTAATAATTCTTGTTATCACCTAGAAATGACGTACTCGTAGATTCAAATAATAGTCTGGTGATCGACTTACTTATAAATAAAATAAAATTAGTAAGTAAAACTCTTATAAGACTTCCCGACTATAAATGATACATTGTAGACATAATCAATTTTAAAATAACAGGCAGATTAACTGCATTAATTTCCGATTTTCTAACAGTAAACTCCATCTAAATTTTAAACAATGATAAAATTATAAATTCTAAAGATAAACCCGATTGCGGTGTCATATCGTGAATGCTACAGCAATAAAACTTTATGGGTCCAATGTGCCGATGGAGTGCGAAGCGGACGTAGTGTATTATTGAATGGTGCCGACTGTCGAGTGCCGAGCCCTCAGGGATCGCCCTACAAAGTACCAAGCCCCGTTACATGCGACCGACCTCATAATTTTATACAATTCATTTAGGCCTCACGTTAGAGGCGGTAATAAAGCTTTTTCATCATTAATTTCTGCAGTCGTTTCGGATACGGTGTCATTAGGCACTTTCATTTAACTTGGCATGTAGCTTTTAATTAAATTACTATTGTGTATTCTGTTTTAGGTCTTTATGGCAGAAAAGGTATGTCTCGCAATATTTGTTTTTTGGGAATAAAGTTTAGTTTTAATTTATTGTGTTTCACTAATATTTTTTTTACGTGAAATGCTCGCAACTTTAGCGAATCTTAGATTTCAGTCTGCTCAAGGGTAACCTGAATACAGCTTTTTCTATTAAGGATACGTTTTGATTATTTAGTATTTTTTTTATGTCGTCGTCTAAGAATAAAGTGTGAAGTCTGTGAAATCTGCCAATCCGCATTGGGCCGGCGTGGTGGACTATTGGAGTAACTCCTGAGAGGAGACTCGAACTCAGCAGTGAGCTGTGAGTGGGTTGATGAAACAGCTCGTAAATGTAGTCTATACAAATAGTTATGTATTTGTTTAGCGAGTCCCGGATTTAAATCCCGAAAAGGAATTCTAATTAAAAATCCCGAGCCTACTGAGGTTTTCACCTCAATCACACACAAGTCACAAGAATCAATGTATTTTTCACCTCAATGGTGAAAAAATTACAAGATGTGATGTGATATTCATTTGAATACCTGCAGGCTAATTCACTATCTTTGACGTATGCTAGTTGACATATTATATGAAATTGAGATTATAAGTAACAAATGTCATTCAGTGCCTATCCTACAATAGGTAAATGACATTTCTCATTTAATTTGACGTTTTTTTCAATAGGTTGTTAATATAGACCAAAATAGTGAATAGGCCAGCTGGATTTTACATTATCCTATATCTGTAGTCGTAGAACGTGATATCGTTTATCGTTGTTTTACAAGTAATGCGGAAAAATAGGCATAATGTCAAAATCAGATAACAAAGCACGCAAGTATTTATTTTGACTAGACAACATCAAAGATGTTTTCCCTCCACACCTTTATTTCGAAAGTAATTTTGAATGATACTGTAGTGAAAACATTTTCAAGACACTAAAGCTGAAGAAAGCTTAAATCTTTCTAACAAACATAATAAAGTCTCGCTTTTACGATATTCTCTCGTATGTGAAGTGAGAGAGAACCAGACAAGCGTTTTACGAGACGAGATGAAAGATTATGCGACGGCAATGAACTTCAAACTGTTCTCGAAACCCGATGTGTACTAAAAAAGAACAATGACACGTTGGCGGGTGCCTAAATTAAATGATTAAGTTGCATTGTTCTAACGGTTGCTTCTTTACAAAGTTTTATTTAACTTGCCTTGTTAGTGTTAGAGTTAATTGAGTGTGTGTGAGTCGAGTCTCAGAAGCAAAGCTAGTACTACCTTCTGTTGGACTAAAAATATAGATATTATTTTGATTCAATAAGTACTCTAGGTATTAGAAATTGTCATAAATTATATTTTGTATATTATCTATGATAAATATTAAATCTTATGTTCAATTAATTGTGGTTATACCCAAGCCATCGCTTCATCCATCAATGTTTTGTCTACTTTGTAATTTTTATTATAACTTTGACTATATTCGTACTACTATTTCCAACACTAAATGGCGATAACAGGAGTGGGTACGACAAAAGTCCAGCGGGCAGGGCCGAACCCCCTGTCCTCTCGGTGATAAGTCTGGCCCCTTTATTACTGAGCTATTGAGTCTTAAACACAAAATCAGTTTTGTCTGTGTTAAACACAAAATTATTGTTTTATTAAGTGGTAATACAGCAAGCATTCAAGACGTCACCTTGTGAATCAGAGGTTGTTGCTCAAACAAACGAAGTTCATAATAATACTCTTATAATTTTTTGTCGATTATTTTTATTGCAATGACTTCATCATCACATGTGAATGATGTGTACCTTCTTATTACAAGTAGTCTTTTGTTGCCACATTAATTAACGTATTCTGAAGGCGGTTTAAAATTTAAAATCCTATTAGGTACAGTACCAGTGTTATTGTATGTACAAGTATTTGTAGCACAATTTCACGCATAGTTGTTGGAATATTATCTAAGTATAAACAAGTAACAAGGTAGTAACAACAAGTAGTAGTAGTCATTGTAGTATATATTAATTGAGATTGAGATTCTTTAAATAATATATTTTTGGATATTTGAGTGGAGGAGCTTCGCATTAGAGCCAATTCCATGAACTTACAAAAGTTTTAGGGTTTTTCACGCACAAAAAGTTTTGGGCTAGTATTTTATATAAAAAACATCAGAAATGTTTCTACAACATCTTCAACCCAGCATGCTATGAGGGGGTGCAACACGAATTCATAGGATAACGAAAAATAAAATAGAAGTCTACTAAAAATTTTGATTATATTTTGGAACAAATAGATCATTCTTGAACCTAGTAAACTGAATTCGACTCCAATAGCGCTGAAGCTTCAATATATATATTTTGGTTCAACTGGATGTACAAACCGTTTATAACCAATAAAATTGAGATAAATCTGATTACGGGCGGGCGTACAAAATATTCGCCAGAGCACACATCCGGTACTCGTCAGCCGTCGAACTCGCATCAATTGGCGAAGTGCAACGACCTTGCCATGTTTGCCATCACGCGAAAGGACGTGTCAAACTGTTTGACTTTGAAAAAATATTGCATTCATGGTACTTTTTGCAGCGCGACGTAATGGGAGGGTTATGTGTTTATCAGTCCATGCTGGTTCCATTATGGCACTCTAGAGACAAGCGCGAGGGTCGCATTTGATGATTCCGTCAATCTGTTGTTCTTAGTTCTTAGTCACTACAATCTTCCGTCAATCTATCCTTCTTAGTTCTTAGTTACAACAGTAATCTCAATTCAAAATTGCGGCCAGACGCCACATCGTAAAGAAAAAGTCGACGAAAGCTGATGAATTATACAATGAAAAATTAATTAAAGAAAACATATATTTGAAACAAACGTGATAAAAATCGGGCTTCATGCCAAAATATTTTAAACATGTAGCCTAATTTCAGTAATTAACCTCAATTACAACATTTTAAAAGAATAGATAATATAAATATGTAGAATAATATCGTCGTCATCAACCCATATTCGGCTCACTGCTGAGCTCGAGTCTCCTCTCAGAATGAGAGGGGTTAGGCCAATAGTCCACCACGCTGGCCCAATGCGGATTGGCAGACTTCACACACGCAGAGAATGAAGATAATTCTCTGGTATGCAGGTTTCCTCACGATGTTTTTCCTTCACCGATTGAGACACGTGATATTTAATTTCTTAAAATGCACACAACTGAAAAGTTGGAGGTGCATGCCCCGGACAGGATTCGAACCCACACCCTCCGGAATCGGAGGCAGAGGTCATATCCATTGGGCTATCACTGCTCTAGAATAATATCACATATTTGATATTGTACCTAACCCGTAACTTAACATCGATTAAATGTTTGAAGGCTTTTAAAATTTCAAGCTTCCTGTTGTTAGCATACATTTCATAATACTTCATACATAATGTACGAAAGCTTGTGGACTTTAGCACGATGCATTACTAAAGTCCACAAGCTTTCTTTATTACTTTTTGTTTCCCGTGTGTTTTATAACTCTTTGTGTTATAATTAAATTTTTTTATAGATTAAGATAGAGCTTTTCTGGGAAAGCACTATCGGCTTATTCCTGCCGCCAAGCATTTGGCTGTGTTTAGATTTTAAGGAAACTTTTCAAAATAAAACGTTAAACCTATAAAAAAACCCTTAAAATGGTATTAAGCGAAGACTTGCCACATAGTCTAAGTGGGAACTGTTTTTTAAATTATCCCGAAAAAAATATTCAAAAAATGCGCTTTGTACTCTGGTTGCTTGATCGTTTGGATTTATGTTACCAGCTATCTCCCAAAGTCCTCGTTCAAACTTCATATTTGTATGTCGTACTGAGATAGAAGCATAGGCCGCCAAACTTTTAGCTTTTGTACCTATAAATGCCTTGGACCTTCATCATAGGCACTTGATTATTTCCCCTTAGTGTTTCCCCTTGTAGCTGCTCATAATCACACACACAAACGTTGTATTTGTGTTTGTATAACTGTCGATTGCAGTATGTCGTACCTATCAGCAGTCTAAATCGAGTGATGACGATGTCAGTAATAAATTACAGTCTGGCGGGACTTTTTTGCAATCGAACATTAGTTTTATTTTCTAATCAAAATAGCGTGTACTCGTATCATTACATATATTTTTCAAAAAAGAAATCTTATACTTGTCATTAAGCAAAATGGTTAAGTATTTAAAGAGAAAAGTTCAATCAATTATAGACCGTAGTAGTATTAAGATCTTGTACGGTCTAAAATAATTACAGATACGAAATCTTTTGTCTCAAGTGAGATGAAAGAATTCGTGTTACTTTCATCGCTATCAATAATAGCCGATAGATGTCTACTGCTGGATTTACACCTCTTGGAAGACGGAGTTCTATTTTTTCCAATTTATCCTTATTTATAACCTTGTTTTGATTATGTACCTATGACTGTAGACTCCTTAATGAAATCTTCACTGATGATTTAGAAATTAGAGCAACTCTGCTGAAGTACCTACCCGTCTTAGATCTCGAAAATTGGTCTATAGAAGTTCGGAATTAAGACATTCTATAGTAATTCCACCATTAATTGGCAAGCTGTTCTTTATTAAATACGAAATGAATATTTTTCAAAAGCTATTATTTTGTATGCAGATGAAAGCGGAAGTGCTTGCTTCAAAGTATTTTTGTCATGGCCTAAAGCTATAACTGTCTCTAATTTCGCCTATTCAGAACCACAGATACTCACATTATTTATCTGGCTTCTATTAATTTAGGAGAAAGTGGGAAGCTCGGTTATACGTACGAAAATTAATTAAATTTGTAAAGTGCACGTTTTCGCGAAATGGGTTAAAAATGGTATTAGTTTTCATTACGTGACTCTATTAAAAGAGTCTTCTGTTGTAGAATAGTGCAATTAATGTACTATGGTTTGAAATCAGTGGTGAAATGGGATTTACAACTTGTATTTCTAATTTTGAAAAACTCTGACTTTTTATATTTTAGCCTTAATGTGTTAAAGATTCCTTCCATCATAAGGCAATGCGAAAATATTGTTGTGCTGATAGTTTTCAGATTGGTTAGCAATTTTTATATTACGAGTAGCAACTACTTAGAACCTTTTGCCTAAAATCAGCTTTCTATTAAAATAGCAACCAAATCAGTCCATCTGTATAGGAGATATGATGCCAGTTACCACATACGGCTTGAGATAAATTTCGAATATTTTGTTTCTGTTGATAAATTGACTAAACAAAGTTTGTTATTTAACTCGCAGTAAAATCTCTTGATTGCTCGGCCATGTTTTGTTATAGTGCAATAAAGATAGCCGTAAACACAGCAACTGGCAATTTGCGGCTTACCTACGTCTCGTATCCAACCAATGACGTCAGACATATAAAACATAAGCACAAAAAAGCCCTGAGCAATAAGTTGATGGTTTGAATGTATCAATTTGTAATTACTCCATGATATTAGTGCCAGGTACTGAGCGGGCCGCTTTGAACACGATGCCGTCATTGCAGATTATCATTTGATGATAACAATAATCGTTCACTTTTACGTAAATCAACAGAAGCCTATGTTTCCTATTATAGCAAATGGTCGGAGAAAAGTAGCTTAAAATTAATTTTGAGCTTCGTTTAAATTTGACATTTTATATTTAAAAACTTTGGATGGTGTCTTAGCCCGGACTTAGTCTAACGGACGTTAAAAAAGCGTTCAATGTATTTGAACTTTGTTTTGCATGTTTATAATTCAAATACGGAAAAACAGCTAAACAAATCTGAACGGCGAGATTATAAAATCTTCATTAGCACATAAAGGCTTTTTATTATATTTATATTTTTATCTGATATTCCCACCGGATCCGGAAACAGTGGGGTACTATGCTATAAACCTAAACTAAAGATAAATGATATTGTCTAAGTTTCTGGTAATTTTACACGTTGACATGATTGACAAGGATTCTAGGAATACGTACGTAGAATTTATCTCGGTTTTTGCAATTGTTCTGTTTTGTTTATTATGTATACTTGCAATACAGTTCGTGGTCAACCAAGCATTCTTATTACAAGTATTATGAATCATTGAGAATTTAAAAATTATATTTAGTTCTGGAAATCTTCGAGTGCATATGCACTTGGCAAAAGTGGCGTGGTAAATTCTGTTTGTTTGGTTTTTTTTTTGTTCGTCCGGGCTGTGATGCCTTTACGCTGCGACTACTGAAGAGATTTGGCTTTAGACTTACTCTGTATTAACACATAGGCTACTTTTGATTCCGAAAATATCCATGGTTACCGCGGTATTTGTGAAAAATTGAATTATCGCGAGATAGATATTGTTTTCGCTCTCCGACGCTCGACGACCCAACGACTTATGATAGCAAGAAATAGCTGGATGAGGAAGGCGGAGGATCGTGTGTGGACTCTCGAAAAGGCCTATATGCAGCTGTGGAATAAGCCTTTCCGACTTTTAGTGGTATACAGAGACTGGTGATGATGATGATAATGATGATATCAATGAGATTGTTGTTCGTAACTACACTGGTAATACTTGTGTTAGCAATCTAAAAACTCAAAGACGTCTCAGAAATACAAGTTAATTTTGAATTTTCCTGCTAGCTTTTTGTACCATCTTTTCGCCGTATATAAACCGTCGCTCGTAACTTTATTTTTATCTGTCCACAGCCGTCAGTTTGCGACAAAATGTTTACAAGCCCATTTACCTGTCATGCTACCGTCATAACATGCCCTTTTCTTGCATATTAGATGTTCATATATAGTACCATTAATAGCAGAAATAGACTATATCATAATATAGTGTACATATACAATTATATATTATAAAAGATAAGTTATATTTAATTGATGGAAGATGCAGATATCTACATCTACGTTTAACCCTCTACGTAAAAAAGAGGCTTATCTATACTAATATTATAAAGCTGAAGAGTTTGTTTGATTGAACGCGCTAATTTCAGGAACTACTGGTCCGATTAAAAAAATTCTTTCAGTGTTAGATAGCCCATTTATCGAGGAAGGCTATAGGCTATATATTATCCCCGTATTCATACGGGAACGGGAACCACGCGGGTGAAACCGCGCGCCGTCAGCTAGCAAATTTTATGTGGACGAAGTCTCGGGCGTCCGCTAGTATAATGTTGCTCTGATTTCAACTGACATATTAAATGCGAAGAAGCCATATGACGTACGGGGGATTATTCTATTATTAATCAAATACTTACACGTGTATTTACTGTAATTACCTATTTTACATGTTAATACGATCACGAGGTCCTGGATCGGGCTGTGAAATATTGAGCTTTTAATTCATTATCAACCTATATTCGGCTCACTGCTGAGCTGGAGTATCTTCTCATAATGAGAAGATACTCCAGGAGTTAGGCTAATAGTCCACCACGCTGGCCCAATGCGGATTGGCAAGCTTTACGCAGAGAATTAAGAAAATTTTTCTCTGTATGCAGGTTTCCTTCACCGTTTGAGACACGTGATATTTAATTTCTTAAAATGCACACAACTGAGATGTTGGAGGTGCATCCCTGGAACGGATTTGAACCCACACCCTCCGGAATCGGAGGCAGAGGTCGTATCCACTGGGCTATCACGGTATCATTAGTAAAAATTCTCCTCCGGAGCTGAGAAATAGGTTAGCAAGCGATCGGTGGGTTATTATGTGGTGTAGATCGAGTTTTGAATATTTTTTGTATTTTAGGTAAGTATGAGAAATTGTGTCGTAAACATTTTTTATCCTCTTTTTCGTACCCCGTAACGTACCGTATTATTAATCGAGATTTGAGTAGTATTTCTGTATAATGGAAAGTTATATGGAGGAACGTTTTCCGGGTCAGTACTTTATATTTTCAGAGAAACAATTTGTGGTTTATTTTGAAATATATCTTATATCTTATGTATATTTTTTAAAATTTAATAATATTATAATCTATGGAATTGTTTATTGTTTATATCCAAATGTGTGTAATCGCTATTAAATTGTTTTAGTATGTGGAATATATGCAATATCACATTAACCTAGTTGCAAGGCTCAAGCTGTGAAGCCGTTAACAGATTTGGCGGCTGCATGTAGAATGACGTCGGCATTTGAGCGGCAACAGTATAATAATACTATAAACTTACTAACTTACTATACTCGTATATTTGCATAATATAGTTATGTAATGGCATTATTTTAATACATAGTTACTTTAATTATACTAGAAACAAAATGTTTAGGACTTGGTTGTGTAGACAACATTGTGGCTTAAGAAGGAGTTATTTGGAAGACTTTAAAATCGGTACCGACGGACTTCGTGGCGCAGTGGTATGCGCGGTGGATTTACAAGACGGAGGTCTTGGGTTCGATCGCCGGCTGGGCCGATTGAGGTTTTCTTAATTGGTCCAGGTCTGGCTGGTGGGAGGCTTCGGCCGTGGCTAGTTACCACCCTACCGACATAGACGTACCGCCAAGCGATTTAGCGTTCCGGTACGATGTCGTTTAGAAACCGAAAGGGGTGTGGATCTTCATCCTCCTCCTAACAAGTTAGCTCGCTGCCATCTTAGATTGCATCATCATTTACCATCAGGTGAGATTGTAGTGAAGGGCTAACGTGTAAAAAAAAATTAAAAAATCATCACCCGATGATTTTTCTAATCATCATTAAATCATCAACATCATCGGCTGATGATGATGATGTTGATGATTTATGATGATGATGATTTTTGATGATACACCACTGTTACTTAACTTACTACGAATTAACTTACGTTACTATAACTAATTAAGAATCATGTGTTCTGGATTAGGCCATGAAAAGATAGGGTTATTATTTTTAAATAAATACCAGTTAAAATTATTCTATTTATCTATACTAATATTATAAAGAGGTAAAGTTTGTAAGTTTGTAAGTTTGTCACATTTTTTAAATGGGGTAATCTTCGGAACTACTGGTCCGATTTCAAAAATTCTTTCACCGGTAGAATGCTACATTATCGGGGAGTGCTATAGGCTATATTTTATATTAGTATGATATATATTCGCCGAGTTAACACAGTTTTTGTCATACAGGTCGAACCGAAAATCCTCTTAAGCAGTCTTATACGCATGCGCTGCCTTAACCATTGTGTAAAATTGAAATTAATGTATCGAGGCTTTATGTATCTTTAAAAGTTCTACAAAAAAGTCCGCGACACCATATATCTATCTTCTATATATTAGCAGATATAGTACCTACCTTTTGTCCTGTCATATTATTTAATATGACAATATTATTTGTTAGCATTATATGATATTATGTGCATATTGTGTTGTGTGGCATAATGCTGTAATAAAGATTTTTTCTTTCTTTCTTTTCTTTCTTTTGTGCTTTAAAAATTATAAATTTTATATACTTAAGTTTACGTCATTATTTATGCTACCTAACTTAAATCCTTATCAAAATAAATTATTTAATAATCACAAGGATATTATGGAGATAAGATATGCCCTTTATAGTATGTTAATTAGTTAAATAGTTTCGGAGATAATACAAAATTTCTAAAAGACGCAGAAATTCAGCTACATGACGCCCCGCGCTTTCAATTACGTAGTTCCCGTTCCTGTGTGAATATGGGAATCAAACATAGCCTATGACACTCGCAAATAACGTAGCTTTCTATTGGTAAAACAATCTTTCAAATCGGTCCAGTAGATCCAACGATTATAATTTTAGCATAGAAGTCTATTTTCCTTTGTCATCGCACCACTTTCATAGGGCTGGACCGATTTTGCTAAGGGTAGGGGTAAGGTAGGGAAGGTATAGGGTAGGGTAGGGTAGGGTACAGGTAGGGTAGGGGTTGTGTAAGGGTAGGGTAGGGGTAAAGGTAGAGTAGGGGTAGGGTGGGGTAGTATTTATTAGGTATAAGTTATAAAACTTGCAAAATAGAATGTGAAATAAGGGTTGAAAGTTGACATCGATTTTTACGCGGACGAAGTCGCGGGCGTCCGCTAGTTCTATATATAACATGGTAATGAATTGTACATATTGCACACACAAAGTGGCTTAAACTGTTTGAACTAGAGTAATTAATAAGAATTTGTCATAGTCAGTAATAACAGATCATTAAATGATATAAAATAAAAATATTTTGGTTTACGAAATCACAAGTATATGTATACTTGATGTTACCACTTGAAAAATATTTAAATATACCGCAAACTTTGACTTTTAATCAAAATGACGGACTTGTAAACATAAATGACGGTAAGTCCTCATTCGCACGTGAGCTTTTTTAACGGACGTTAAAAAAGCGTTCAAATACAACAAATGCATTGTAACTGAACGCTTTTTTAACGTCCTAAGTATGTGTTCACACGACAGCGTTTTTAAAACACGACGGTTTTTTTCGAGCAGTATTGTATTTTTAATTTTGGGCGTTGGAAACAGGCCTTCATTTCACTTCATACTATTATTTAAACGCTTTTTTAACGTCCATTAAAATAACTCTCGTGCGAATGAGGGCTAACTCCAGCTTTTCTAAGAAACAAAATTCTCATATCAACTCTGATATACACCGAGTTTAGCTGTCATTTACTGCTGCTTAGTAAGTCTCTCTCTCTATAGTCTTTCCTTCATTACTGAAAATCGTGGTCCTGGTAAGATCCCAGCCTCCTGCGGGTCCACGCCTTCCATCGTGTGAACTTCGTCCCTTTATCCTCCTTCAGCTGGTCAGCCCATCGTGTTGGTGAGCGGCCCCTCGGTCTTTTCCCGTCAGTGATGCCTTTTATTATTAACTTCTCCAAACTTAGCTTAGTAAGTAAAGCTTTCTTATAAAACGCACAGAGAATGTATGAATAAATTCCTCAAATCCCCATACGCCGCGTATCCTTATTTGTCGCAAAAAGTCGTGAGCTATACGTGAGTGGGTTGTTACGCAAACGCTACCGTCTTAACTCTTTATAGAATATTAAACAGCTTATTTGTAGTTTGCTCAATTTGGAAAGCCTGTGAAACTAGAAAATGCATTCCGATATGATGAAACGTATAGATTAATAATGTTTTAAGACGTTACATGAATATGATGAAAAAATGTGAATTTCTAAAAATACAAAATCGTGATTTTTTTTGTAATAATATCGAATCCTGTATTTAAACAAATTATCGACTTCTTTTCGATTTGTAAACGTCAAGTTTTGCCATTAACAAATTGTAAATTTTATTTAAGATGTAATATTTGAGATTTATGCATAAAACATCAGAATATTATAAATATTTATATTGTATTTCATAGAAGCTGATTTTTATTTTAGACAAATGATAATTTTATTACACATTGTTTGTTATGTACCTACGTCATCTTCATCTATTATGGTCTTTGTCTCACTTAAATAGGAAACTATCAACATCAACTCATCGACTTCTCCTTTTTAGGGTTCCGTAGTCCACAAGGAACCCTTATAGTTTTACCATTTTGTGACATGCTATTTGTTCTTTGGCCTTCCTTGAAACATCGCAAAAGAAAATATGTTTGTTAACTTCATGCTCTTTGACGGTCTCCGTGGCGCAGTGGTATGTGAAGTGGATTAACAAGTCCTGGGTTCGATCCCCGATTGGGCCGATTAAAGTTTTCTTAATTGGTCCATGGCTGGCTTCGGCCGTGGCTAGTTTTCACCATATCCAGCTTAGATTGCATCGTCACTTACCATTAGAGAGGGCTTGTAAAGAATAAAAAAAATGCATTCACTCACACTTACTGATACTCTTGGGTCTTGGGATGACGGAAGTATTTTATACACTCAAGTTGAGTTGAGTGCTTGTGACATAACCGAGACCAGTTAGTGACCTTCAGTTTAACAAGTGACGAGATGACGGGCGTCGACAGTGCCTTCGCCGTGGCCTCTCTAACGAGTTTAATTAACAACTCGTTCCTAAGATAAAAATAAACACTGATTTATGCGCCCATCTAGTGGGTGCCCAGACGGCGTGTCGCTCCCCGCTATGGTATGATGACACCATGACTAATGATACACTAATAACTATATAACGTGACGTTCTATTGATCCACTCTATAGATCTCGAAAGCGGACTTCACACACAACGTCGATCGCGATCGTCAGGTCTCAATCGCGATCGTATTGACGCGATCACGTCTCTATTAAGATTATTATTTTTTTTATAACGAATTCGTCTCTAGATCTCTGTCTAACATAATAGGATACATATAGAGAGAGATAGAGACGAATTTTGCTAAGATCTACGATTCATCGCCGATCGAGATTGACTATGTATCGGCGGCCATTTTCGATGTTTTTTGTTGGCACAGCGACCACAAAGACGTTTTAGTCACGGTGTCATGGGCCGCAGCGTAACTTTAGTTTTAGTGTTAATAAATCATTTTGTATTATTCACAATACTTACTGATATTAATTTCATTAAAAAAAGAGAAGTAATAATACTAGCTAAAATAAATAATTTTAGGCAAAAGCCGGTATACGAACTCTGCACCCCTGGATTTTGAATTTAACCCCATACGCTATTGAGGTATAAAAATTATAAACGCTTTTATAAATTTGTTATCCTGTGGCTTACTTCGCGTTCGCTTGTTATAAATTTAGTGCAAGTAATATAAATAGCAGTGTGCTTTATCGATATCGGCGATAGTTGCCCTAATCGGTTGTTCTTGTAGATTAGATATAGCATACATCAGAAATACATTTCGCAGAAGGCGGATTTTTTTATTAATATAATTATATGAGAAATTATATCCCCAGTCTGCAGTTACTAACCTTTATTGCAATTCTTCGGAACACAGTGTTAAGATCAAACTTTAAAGGTCCCTAGCGACATAATTTCTCCGTGATAAGTCATAGAAATATTTTAAAAAACCCATTTTGTATTTGTACATTCTATAGGTTTGAAGTTCAGTCACATGTATTGAAATTTTGGCTGGTGGGAGGCTTCGGCCGTGGCTAGTTGCCACCCTACCGACAAAAACGTACCGCCAAGCGATTTAGCGTTTCGGTACGATGTCGTATAGAAACCGAAAGGGGTGTGGATTTTCATCCTCCTACTAACAAGTTAGTTCGCTTCCATCTTAGAACCATCATCACTTACTATCAAGTGAGATTGTAATCAAGGGTAAAGCACAAAAATTTGTTTTTTTTATGAGCTGACCAACTTTCAGTTTTCATTTCTAAGGTCACATAGGCTCTTACACTATTCAAGTTGGTAAAAACAGGTGGCGGTAAACAGCTGATTATCACCTTTCTCCTTAATGCTATATTCTTGTGATAATAACAAAAAACAGGAACCAGATGACGTGTAATAAATTATGGCTCCTCATTACCAGTGTCTAGTTAATATCTAACATAATTACATGTTTATAACGACAATTTTATCCGATGAAATGACTGATTACGATAAAAACTTGTTAATGCCTCATTGGTGATATTAATAAACTTCCAATGAGGTTTTCAATAACCTATCTATCATCAATCTGTCCGATGAGTTCTTAACAACGCTTATTTTGGACGAGCTTCTTATATCGGTTTTCTAGTTCCACAAAACGTTGCAGAAAATATTTTTGATATTTCGTAATCTACTCAATATTTCAGGATTAACACATAGGCTACTCGGAAAAATCCATGATTCCCGTGGGATTTATGAAAAACTGAATTCCACGCGAAGTCGCTGTCGTCCGCTAGTAATTCATATAAACAAGCAATAACACTCGAGTACAATTGTCGCTGAAAAACCTCCACAAAGCACTCGCTAAATGTGCCGAACGATGTGGCAGAAATGTAGAGTGGATGCATGTGAATGGATGTCGCAACACTCAACACTCAGCGGCCGAGTGCCGCCGCGTGGGAACGACTTGTGTAGCTCTGTTAAGGCGGCCAACCGTCCCGTATTCTGCGGGACCGTCCCGTAATGCTAGATGTAATCCCGCTTTGAAATAATTAGTAAAATAGTCCCGTAAAACGGTGGATGCGTCCCGCATGTCCCGCATTTTGTACCACACGACACACACATACACAACACCCACACGAACAATAGCGATGCGCGCGGCAAGCGTATCGCACGTGATTTCGTTCTCTCTTTCTTTCTACAGAACACATGAGGCGTAAGAGCGGGAGAGGCGCGCAAGTAATTGAATTGTTTTGATTTTTAAAGTTAGTGTGATATATATTATTAGTAAGGCGTAATTTTGGTAAACTTCGGGACACCCCCCCCCCCCCCATCTATCCACAAAAAGTCCCGCATTCAATTTTCAGAAAGTTGGCCGCCTTAAGCTCGGATGGGGGTCATGTGCTGTATCGACAATGCTTTGTTATTACCCTCATACTGCACACAGTAGCAAACTGCAAACCCATTTATATCAGTTAAGGATTGTTCATTACGTTGTACATTCGCTCCCGCAGTTTATACTGGATGTGGTTCATATTTCTTCGTAATTACTGACATATTTTTAAGTAACTACAGTTATAAATACAAATAGCGTATTTCAAGATTATTTATTTGGCTTTGTGTCCCTTTTCCTAAGTCAGGGTGACTTGTGTAGCTCTGTATGAGCTCGGATGGTGGTCATGTGCTGTATCGACAATGCTTTGTTATTACCCTCATACTGCACAGTACACAGTAGCAAACTGCAAAGCCATTTATATCAGTTAGGGATTGTTCATTACGTTGTATATTCGCTCCCGCAGTTTGTGTGGATGCGGTTCATATTTCTCCGTAATTACTGACATATTTTTACGTAACTACAGCAAATATTTTAGGATGATTTCTTTGGCTCCAGTCTCGTTTCTTTTTCCTAACTCAGGGTGAATTTTAACAAATAAATTGGGTTAGGCTGCCCTAGGTTATACTCTTTGTAAAAACGCAAATGCTTCGAAAACTAATAAATATATGGAATGTCATTTGTTTTACCTATTCAAGTTATCGATAGCATTTGTCATTACCATACATTTGTTAGTTTTCCAAACGTTAGCGTTTGTAGAAAGAGAATCGACGTGCAACTTGGCTACAGGAGCTGATTATATAGCGTTCAAGTTCAAAGCTCCATAGAGAGGAGTAAAGATTTAATGAACTGCGATTACCTCTTTTTAAATAAGTGACTTAAAATCGTAATCTGTTGTTACTTGCTTAATGAAATCAAATCACCTTCGTCACCTCGGCAACAAATAAAAATAAGTGAGAAATAATGATTATATGATATAGAACATGTCTAGCTCAAACAAATTGTTTTATATGTATAGCAGCCCTCGCGAACGTGTAGTTTAATCCCCATCCAAAAGCCGCCCCTGAAATTAATACGCCTAAGGTTACACAGGCATTGAAAGAGCGGAGTCAATTACACGCACAAAGTATATCATTACAAATTATTTTTAAATAAAAAACATGTACGTTTCTATAGTTGCTGCTGGGGTCATTTAAATTTTTAAGGTTAAAGTCACATCTTTCACAAAATACTTGCGATGAAACTGCGAACAGTTTGAGAATAGGCGAACGAGAACAATAGAAGTAAGCTCCCCCGAGACTGTGACCCGCGGCGCGCGGCCCGGGCCTTCCGCACAATGGACGCTTTACTCGCACAATAGCGCTGCATCGAACTGATTACTTGGCACTGAAACCATCCGTCCGCCTGCATAAAATATACTGCAGTTTTTCATTAAACCAACGCTCATTTTTGTTCCAGACCATGTGACTTGAATGCCGTCATGGAAGAAGAAAGCACGAACAAAACCGTCGAAGTCAGTACTTCACCCGAAGTTAATGAGGTACAAAAAACGCAGTGTGATGCGGTGAACGAAAATAGTGAGAAGTCTATTGCGACGATCAAAGAAGAGAGTGACAATGGGACGTTTCAAGACTGTAAAAGTGAAAGTGTAGATTTTAAGGAGACGTTCGTAGAGAACGGCTCGTGTGAGGCGATCGATGACGCGCGGTCTATCGGTGATCTAGACAGCTTGCCGGCGGGGGATGAGTTGGCGCTCGGCGCGGCGGGCAGCGACAGCGGGGTCGAAGGCTGCGGGCGCGCGCTCAGCAGCGGCGGCGGCTCCCGCTCCTGCGCCTCCAGCGTGGTCTCCTGCGGCTCGGGCTGCGGCTCCGAGAGCTCCTCCCTCGCCGGGGCGCCTCCGCGACCTCGCCGCCGAGTCAACGTCACCGTAGCGGAACCGAAGAGGAGCTCCCCGGTCGGAACCTCACCGCGACCGGTCACAGCCCCCCGCGGACCCAACCTAGCGACCCGCGAACGCGCGAGAAGCAGAGAAAAACCCACGCCGCCGGAAAAACCCCGCCCTCTGACACCAAAGCCCCGCATACGACCGACGACCGATCTCCCCAATCTAGTCCGCGAGAGTCCGGCGTTGCGTGCCAAGCCCACAAAAACTTCGACGGCCAGATGTAGAACGCCTAATTCGCCGGTGGATGAGAAAAAATGGCCCACTAACGGCCAGCGGCTGTCGACTGCCACTGACGCGACCGCGACCCGAGTGGCGGCCGATAAATACGGCACGTTGCCACGGAGACGGCGAGATGTCGACCCGGAGTCTTCCCCGAAACACGACAGTACGCCACCCACGTCGAGGAGACCTACCGTGTCGAGATCCGCGTCGTCGAGGTCGGCAACCAAAACCCGCGTAAGGATATACGCCGAGAAAATTTCTCAGACTGTCATGGTCGGGACAGACATCGAAGCGGCTCTAGCGGGAATCGTGCCAAATATAGAAAGGTAGTTATTTTATTTATTAAATATAAAAAGTAAATAAATTAAAATAAGGTAAATACAATATAGAACGACAGCCTGCAATAACCAGACAAACCTCGTTTTAAAAAGGCTGAAAGTTAAACGTAGCTAAAGTCACATGATATCTCCTATTATGCCGACTTTATTATTTTATACTATTAAAAATACGTTTTAATCTTGGATGATTAAGGCTAACTCCAAAATTCTCTCTTTCTCCACTTAACTCCATTTACCTATAGGTTACTGCATAGGTTATTTCTGCATATCGTCTCCAAAGAGTTAAAAAATCTTTTGTGGGTTTGGGTGTACTCTTCTATAACAAGATCCCCAAGACTGTGATGGACTTGCCAATGCACAACTTTAAGCAATGTGTTAAAAAACATTTACTTAGTCGAGGTTACTACACTATTGATGAGTTCCTTAACGACAAAGGTGCTTGGAGGCCATTGGATCAGCTTCCACCTTCACACAGGAAATAAAACTATAAGAAATTGTAATTTAATTGTTATCAAATGTAAATTGTAATACTGTATGACTTTTTCAAAAGAGCAACTGTTGAGTTTCTTGCCGGTATCTTCTCAGCAGAACCTGCCTTCCGAACCGGTGGTAGAATCTTTACAAATAGTCAACTGACGTGTCAAAAGTGCTTGTAAATTGAGCCTACTTGAAATAAATGAATTTTGAATTTTGAATTTTGGTTGACAAAATGTCAGCTTACATAAATTTAAGTATTAAAATAAAATAATAGAAAACAGTATCCAACATTTATTTATAATTTATATACAAAATATCGATCGGATTGGATCCCATGAAACATTTTGCTTTTCACTGTTCAATCCTAATGACGGAATAGACCAATGGACTTTGACAATGAATTGACTAACTTGAATGAATTGACTTTAAAGACAGTTTCAATTTAATTGATTATGCAATTTCGAAAAGGGCACATTGGACTGAAAATTTTAAATGTCCAGGTATTAAAAAGAAAAATATTTTTTTTCCGAACCAGTATAGTAACTATTGTGTTACATTTTGGTGTTAAGTAGACTTCAAAAATTACTAAAATTATTAGATATTTTATATTTGTGAGATGTTTGTATAGAATATCCGACATGTGCCCTTTTCGAAATTGCATATTCAATTACAGTTTTATGCCTTTTATCGTAGTCGCATAGACGTGACGCGGTGTCACCGCGGCGTGCAGGCGAGCGCGCGAGACGCGGAGCTGGCGCGGCTCGTGGCGGCGGCGGCGCTGGCGGAGGCGGCGGCGGCGGAGGAGCGCGAGCGCCGGCTGCATGTGGAGGCGCAGCTGGCGGCCGAGCGCGCCGCCAGGCTCGCCGCCATCGCGGAGCTGGAGAGGAACTCGCAGCGGCTGTTGGAGCTCGCTGGGGCTGGTACGGCTTATTCTTTGTTTACTCGCCTACGGCGAAGCCAAATAGAAGGGTAATGATTTTGACGGTCTATGTATGTATGTATGTATGCGTGTATGTTTCACCGTAGCGCCTAAACTACTGAACTGGATTTTACTGAATGCGGTGTCAAAAGATTCGTAATAATAGCCCAGGTGACATAGGCTATATAAATTTTATCGAAATATTGTATGACGGAATTTAAACCTCGAAAAAAGAATTAACTGAGATTTTTGCCATGGCCCTACCTTAATCAGTTTTGTATCTATGCATTTATTTCTATCTGAAATATTTTCATGTTTCGTCCATTTTAGACCCCTTTTTACGTAGTCAGGTTATAGTTTTTTAACTTTACGTTTTATTTAATTTCTTAATTTTTTCTCGAAGGAACAACTCCCAACGAATTCTTCAACTCATAGAATAAAATAAGGGTTAAGAGTCACAAATATAACAATGGGTACGCAAACACGGATTGGAACATCGAGGTGTTCCAAACTAGAATTAGTGTGCTTTATTTAGACTACACGACTTCTTTAAAAAATAAAAAAAAAACAAAGCGCCATCTTCGAGCCTCAAACATAACAGGTTCTTGAAGTGCACAAATAGGTATTGTTTCAAATTTCTTTAAAAACGCCATCTACTGGTAGTTTAAAATAACAAAAACAGTTTCACTGTACTTGTAGATGGCAGCACGCATCGTAAAAGCATCGTCCGATTACATTTTTACATATCGATTTACGCATTCACCATCTTACTCCTCAAGTTCAAGAGTGCAAAAGAATTTTTTCTCAAAAACTGAAGAATGTTGTTGCCAGTAGTGGAACACTGATTACGTTGTTGTTGATACTGATGATGATAGTGATGATGACGGTTCCAGGCGCTGGCGCCAACGCTGACGGCTGCCTGCGCGCGCTGGAGGAGCAGCTGCGTGCGGCCGGTGAGCTGGCGACGCGGCAGCGCGCAGACATCGACGCGCTGAGGGACCACTGCGATAAACTGCATGCGGTACGTGAGTCGTGACGTGTTCATTACTGGAGTGCGATTCTGCTATTTTACACTAGTCGACGAAATTATCGCCTATATTTAAACTTTATGTTTAAAGGATGAAATTCAAATAAAAGAAAGAAAATAAAAAAATTTATTCCAAAAATTGTGCCAAATTTAACAACTTAATCATAATTAATCATATTAATCGTTATTCATATTAATCATTGTGCCAAATTTAAGAACTTAATCATAATTAATCGTTAATCATATTGACTTAACACTTAATTTTATATTTGGCACTCAGCATTGTGCTGCATGTACCAAGCAAATGTAGGACACACAGTGCTGATTTTCAGCTGAAGAAATCAGCGCTGTGTGTCCCTGGACAAGAAGACTGGAAACCCTGGATCAAGATTCAGGTGACATCACCGAAATGTGTAGTCACTAACAACGAAGATCCCTGAAATATGAACATATCACAGCGCTGTAACTTTAAAAAATGCAGAAGCTGGTCGCAGGCAAGAGCATGAAAACACATATCATATCCAAACAACTTACAGTTGAAGGACTAAAACTAAAAGATCAAGCTCATAAAAAACGCATGTCCTTTAGACCACACGACTGAAGTGAAACTTCTTTAGCTACCTCTCAACATCTGTTTGCCTAATTACACTTTTCGTACCGCATTCACCAGCTTAATCCCCAAGTCGAGTGTGCTTAAAGAAGTTTTACTTTAACTAGTAGTATGATTCGGCCGTGGCTACCCTACCGGCAAAGACATGCCGCCAGGCGTTAAACCGTTCCGAAAAGAGAGAGGTTAAATAAACTTGTACCTCTTTCAAGTTAGCTCGCTTCCATATAAAACTGCATCATCACTATAAGAAAAATAAAAAAGAACTTCAACATCCGTCCTTTCACAGTTGGCTAGAAATATTCTAAAATGCAGTGTTGTTACAGGAGGCATGCCACGCGCGCGAGTCGTCGCGCGTGCTGCAGGCGCGACTGAGCGAGGCGGAGCGCGAGGCGGCCGAGATGCAGGACTTCCTGGCGGCGGAGACGGGCGCGCTCAGCGACTCGCTGCGCGACGCGGAGGCCGACATCGCGCGACTCACCACCGAACTGGAGCGCAGGTACCATTGACAATTCTTTAAAATTGGTTTTCAATAAAGTGCTGAGCTTTCTAGGCTGTAGCAGACTCAAACACTCTGTAAGGTGTATCATATTATTACTCGGACTACACTACAGTATTCGGTCATTGGCAGCCGCCATAGAAACGAAGGATCGTGCTCCAATTCCTCAACAAACAGATGAAGTATTGAACTGTATCGTACTTTACTTATTGAAAGCAAAATTTCTTTACGCACGCTTGGTTTCAACGCCGCTAAAGAATGCGCTAATATCAAACTCAAAATATTTTATTTCAATTAGGATTATTACACAAACATGTTATGTTATGACTTATGGTGGTAAGTAAAGTGGAAAACTTTAAATTCAAGCTACGACGGTTCCAAAAAAAGGTTAAGGAAAGTGTAATCGAGCTTGTTAAAATGCGTGCTACCATCTACAGACATTGTGAAACAACGTTTGTTAATTTAAACTACCAATAGATGGAGCTCTCAGAGAACTTTGAATTAATCCCATTTTGTACACTCCAAGAACCAGTTGCGATGTAGTTATGCTTGGGTCTCATAGATGGCGCTTTGACTTTTATACACACACACACTCGTTTTTTCAGTTTTGTTATAATATCTTGCGCAGACGCAGCGAGTGCCGGCAGCTGGTGCGTATGTGCGAGCAGCGGCGGCAGGAGGCGCTGGCGGCGGGGGCGCGCGCGCGGGGCGGGGCGGGCGCGGCGGCGGCGCTCGACACGCTGGCGCGGCGTCTGCGCGCGCTCACGGATGCCGTGCGCGCCGCTTACTCACTGCCGCCGCACGCGATGCATCCTACCGTGTACCACAACGAGGCCTACTGCAGGTGAGCTGCTTCAGCATGAGACTCTCTTCTAATCAGCCCTCCTAGCTAAGTGGCATGTCAATTCTCTTTCTACGATCGCTAACGCTTCGAAAACTAGAAAAACTAGAAAGATGTATGGGAATGACATTTGCTATCGACAGGTCACGTGATCAAGATCTGTCATTCCCATACATTTTTCTAGTTTTCGAAGAGTTAGCGATCGTAGAAAAAGGATCGACGTGCCACTTGGCTAGGGGGGCAGAAGTAAAAGAGATTGCACATCCAATTTTATTAAGGAGAATGATGAACACATTTATGTGTAGACTAAACCTAATATTTTAGTTCAACATGCTGGCCCGACAATTTAACTGAAAATGTGAAGGAAATGTATTGCTGCTCGCTAAACTCTAAAAGCAAGACAAAGCGAAGAATGTTCAATGTTGGTATTTTAGTATCTTCGACCGGCAAGAAGAAATTACGAGTATAACCCTACATGAAATTAAACACAAGAGAATTCATAAAAAAAAGCATCTATCGACTCAATAAGCAATACTTTATTATTAAAATTGACGTGGACTTTTTCTTTCAACCCAGTCGCAGTGACAGTTGTGAGACTCTATCTCCAGAGGAAGACAACCGCGGCGGACTTTTGGGAGCGGTAGCGCGCGCGCTGCGCTCTGCGGCAGCCGCGGCGCCCCTCGCCCACAACGCGCACAACACGCACAACGCCCACGATGGCCAGAACGCTCACTACGCCCACGATGACGAGCGCTCGCGTGTGTCCGACGACAATGATAACTCCGCCGATCTGCTCGATTCAGAGACCGAGCCCTGCTTAGTAACAGATCCAGGTAAAAACATGGCCTGCGACTTCTTTTTCGTGCAATTACATATTTTGCAGTATAAATCTCATCTGATATTAGTATAAAAAAGCCAATGTGCTATAAACACGACTGAAGTAAGTCAGTCAGCCAAAAATAAAAAAGCGACATCTATTAGCCTGCATCGCAATAAGTTCTTGAAGAGTACAAAAATGGATTGTTTCAAAGTTCTCTACGAACGCCATCTACTGGTAGTTTAAAATAACAAACACTGTTTCACTGCGCCTGTAGATGGCATCTTAACAGACTCGCCCGATTACGTTGGGCTCAATTTTCGTAACGCTTTCACTAACTTTACTCTAGAATCTAGTCAATATAATAAAGATGTCTTACTTCAATAATCTAGTTCACTTATGGCAGTTTCTCACATGTTTTTATTTTGTGTCTGTAGAATGTGCGGAGGAATGGTGGTCGGGTGCGGAGGGCGCGGGCGCGTGGAGCGGTGAGGAGTTGTCACCAGAGAGGGAGTCGTGCGGAGATGGCGAGAAAGGTCTCATTATTAACTATACTTATCCATAATCATCATCAAAGTCAAGGTCAGCCTAACAACTTGCATTGGCCCACTGTATTGCTCAGGCCTTCTATCTTTTATACGAGCTAAGGATTTAGAGCTATGGGTGATAACGTGTGTTGATGTCAATGATAATAACCGGATCGACAGCTTGATGTGCTCTTCAAGGCAAATGTAGCATCATCAACTTTACCACTTGTTGGGGGTGAGGGTTGAGGGTTTTTACTGAAAATTTCGGTGGTAACAACCACCAACCTAATTAAAATATGCATTGTAACAGCGTGCAGAAATCCCTCTCCTATGAGGAGGGAGACCCGCTTGATCTGAATTCGAGTCTCCTCTAAGAATGAGAGGGGTTAGGCCAATAGTTCACCACGCTGGCCCAATGGTGCATGCCCCGGACCGGATTCGTACCCACACCCTCCGGAATCGGAGGCAGAGGTCATATCCACTGGGCTAACACGGTTCTCACGTATTGAATAAACAATCTTGGTTTTCTGTATATAGCAGAAGCGGAAGGCGAAGGCTCAGCGGAGTCGCAGTCGATGTCAGAGAGGGACTCTCTGCGCAACCTGTCCGCCGCCATCGCCGCGCGCCAACGCTGGGAGGCCGAGGCGGAGGAGGCGGCGCGCGGCGCGCTGCTGGAGCGCGTGCTGGCGTTGGACCTGCGGCTGGCGGACCTGCTGCGGGCGTTGGCTGCCGCCGCGCAGGCCGCCAACAGTCCGGGTTCCAGAGCCCCCGACACGCCCACCGCTGCGTTGGCGCACGCACTCAGGTACGCACGTGTCGGAAACTGGTTGACATCAGAAGTGGATTTAACAGCGAAACACGATTATTGAACGGGAACACCCTGTCAGGTCTTAACAATAGGGATAATGACTAGGCTTGAATATATTCCTTTTTATGATACAATCGGGTAAATAAGGTCAATGTTAACATTTATACATAAAAAACAAAGATTGACTGAATATTCGCAAAATAAATAAGTGACTGTTGTGTGTAATTGTGATTTTCGTTTCGAGATACGTCGTGGCGCGCATCCTAAGATTCACAAGTAGAGAGTCGAAAGTTAAAATTAATTTATTTCAATTAGGACATATCATAGCATAACTTACCATTTCAAAAGTGCTTGTCAACTAAGCCTACTCGATATAAAGTAGTTGACTTTGATTTTACGATATGAAGTTTTTACTGGTACTTTTCAGTTTATCTTAATTAAATCAAAATATTTTTTTCCAGAGATAAAATTGAAGTGACTGAGAAAAACGTAGCAGACGTGGTTGTGAAGAAACTAGCCGAGCTGGACGCCTGCAAAAACCTCATGGAGCAATACCAACACTCTATAGAAGTAAGTAAAGTTATATGACATTAGATATATAGAAAATAATAAAGCAAAAAATTGATAATATTTTTATATAGTAAATTGTCAAATTACACTTACATAAAATCTGGGATACTTTGTTTATCCCACTTCTGAGCATCTCTCGTCTTTAGTATGATATACTAATATACACAAAAGCTTTTTTAAGGTCTAGATTGAGTTACTGTTTTAATATACAGGGTGATTCGGTCTTTAGTGCGGATATTTTTTTTCGTGGTTCTGTATCATTAATAGAATATAAATCTACAAACAGTTCGATACATTTTATGTAATTTTTTTTTTAATTTATGTCTCTAAAATAACAAAATAATGTACATATTATTACTAAACAAGATATATTCAGCTTAAAAGTGATCTGGTGACGTCCTTTAGGTATCAAACGAAAATAAAATAAACGCACAATAGGGTGACCCTAAAATTCTGTTCAAAAGTAAATAACTAGCTAACGATAATTTTGTTATTTTTGAGTTAAAAAAAAAAAGAAAAAATACGTGATCATTAAATTTTGTTTATGTACAAAATATAAAAATATCCGCACTAAAAAAATTTTCTTCCTGTATAAATACAGACAATATAACGAGAACCTGAACCGCATCCCGATAGCTAATTCACATAATTAATAATATTACTTGATAAAATGTGTTTCTATCATTGACCTCTTATAATAAAAGGACGCACAATCATGTAAAAATTTCACTTAAAAACTTGTCAATTTTGCTTTGACAGTTATAGAATTATTGGTAAAGAAAATTATGCCTAAAGGCATTTAAATATAGTCTAATATTCAATAAAATTCCAAGCAAATTCAACCTTAAGGATTGAGCTTAAGGTCGAATTTGCAAATGCGACTACTTGAATTGAGTGCCAAGAAGTTGTGTTTGTGCACTGAGTGGGGACGTTTTTTGGTCGCTGATTGTGCATCCACTTTTTAATAGGAGATCGATGGTTTCTATGTCTTATATAGGCCAGATAACAGATAAGCTCGGCTAGATAAACCTTATTAATACTACAAATGAGTAATAATATAAGGTGTCATACGTAGCGTTAGTGCTGTTAATTGATTTGATATGAAACAGGTATTTACACCATTCAGGGCCCGCTTGGCGATCTCGAGTCAAGAATAAAACGCAAAGGTTAATACCCACAATACTACAACATCAGCTTTTATATGCACATCTATGTTGCGTACTGTGCTGTCTCTCTTTTCAATAAATATACACTAAATTTTAAATCATCTTCGTATCAGCTGAAGGAAATACACTGTAGAAATTTTAAAATGCTTTCTACAGAAAGTACATTAGGTTTTGATTCAGTAAGATAAAATTACATTTACAGTCACATGTAATTTTATCTTAATAAATGAGAACCCCATTGATTAGACTAATTTCAGATGAGTAAACTAAAGATTTAAATACCTAAATTTTTCTTGTTGTTAATTATTGGTATTGCTTAATTTTAGGAAGTTTAATAATCAAAAGGCTAAAGAAATTGATTTCTTACATTGGAGAGACTTTCTTTGTGTAACTTAGCAATTATTCATAACTATGCAGATATTTTTTTTTAATTTTTTCGTGTTACTTATGTTAGTATTTCATTTTGGAATTAATTCAATGTAAAAATTTAGATTTTTACTGTCATACCAAAATAAATTTTAACAATTATTATATAAAAATTAGCTGTATAGTTTGTCTACTATGGAAGTCCGTTTGGATTTTAATGTAGCGGTAAAGTGTACAGAATTTGGCTGGTGAGAGGCTTCGGCCGTGGCTAATTACCACCCCACCGACAAAGACGTACCGCCAGGCGATTTAGCGATTTAGCGGTCGTGTAGAAACAGAAAGGGGTGTGAATTTTCATCCTCCTCCTAACAAGTTAGCCCGTTTCCATCTTAGATTGCATCATCACTTACCATTAGGTGAGATTGTATTCAACGGCTAACTTGTAGAGAATAAAAAAAAAGACAGCGTGTTGAACGTTCAAACGAACGCAGGCGCTTACAGATCTGCGATGCAATCTACGGTCGCCCATTACAGAATGAATCTTCATTTCGTGCACACAAACACACAGATGACATATCATCTTACCACTACATACAAAACTAAACATACTTCCTGGAATAGATTTACTTTTTAATATAATTTGCAATTTATGAAATAATGTATAACAAGAGAGACCACAGACGTTACAGTCACATACATAGCTTCATCGCAGCGCGTTGACTCGCGACCTCCAGCACTACTGTATATAACTGGAAACATGTAAATATTGCAATTATTGGCTGAACAAATTGTATGTAAATAACACAAATAGTAACTGAGTAAAGAATTGATGGATTGATTTATATTATCCGGCTCGAAGGACCAAATGTGTAAATTCACATAATTATATTTTTATTGGTGTGATTATTTTGGTGTGAAACAAAATTTCTAAATTTATATGATTAAAATGTAATATAGTTATATACACTACATTTCTTTAGATAGTTTTTAGGTATGTACTTGTATATTGTATAGAATATAGATGCAAAAGCTGAAAATTATCACATTGTATTAAAAGCTTGCTGTAAACAATTTATATTTAGACATTAGTTTTATGTATTATAGCTCGGTTGTTTAGTTCTATATCTGATAATACTAGCTTCTACAGAATATGATCCTCATTTATATATTTTTTTATTCAACGACTTTATTCGCCTGATCCCTATGTCACCTAATGTATACTTACTATTACTATACGATGCAGTTAAAGATATGTTTTCTTCGCGCCATCGTACTGGAACGCTAAATCTCTTGGTGTTACTTTAGCGGTAGTGATAACTACAAGCACCATGTATACTCGTATTTCTGCCGCCAAACAGTATTGCTGTGTTAATAGTAAACGGTATGGTGAAATGTTGTAGGTATTGCTGGGTGCTGGTTATCACATTTTAGGATGTAAAGTTTGCATTCACTGTTAACTATTGGTGACTTATAGGCGATAGTTATCCACTTATCAGAAAGTGAACTATCTGCTTGTTCCGTCAACTATAACTAAATAATATAATCATTAAATAAGCATTGTTATTTAAAGAGCATATTAGTCTTCTCTCTTTTCTGGTATATAAGGTATATACATACCAGCGGCGAAGATGCCTTCCTTCCTTTTCATTGGGTTACTTTCGACAGTATTCTAAACTTCGCCACTGATACATATATACTTAGATATAGCGCTTCGGACATATGTTATCACTGATAGCCCCACTCGTTGTATGATATAGAGTATATTTGACAGTCTTTTGTATTTGACAGGTGCTAAAAAGTCAACTGGCTCAACGCGGTGAAGAGGACGAAATAGATTTAATTGAACAAGTAAGTACCATTTTGTTATATTTATTACTATAGAATTCGCCAAACTTTTAGTCCGTTTTGAAGTTGCAATACGCCGAACTGCGTAGGTATTGTAACCCCACTTGGATAAGTTTTTGTAATTTGTGCTCCTCGCGTTAATAGCGAACTAGAAGTTTTGCACGTGTTATACTATTTTTGTTAAATATTCAATATATTAAAAAAAATTAAGCCTCAATAGCTCAGCGGTAAAGGGGGGACTCATCAACCGAGAGGTGGTTCAATCCTCGCCAGCTGGACTGTAGTTATATCCTAACACAGTATTTTCCGAATAATTGCACGGAAAAGGGCATATTGAAACGGTGAAGGAAAACATCGTGAGGAAATCTGCATACCAAAGAATTTTCTTAATTCTCTGCGTGTGTGAAGTTTGCCAATCCGCATTGGGCCAGCGTGGTGGACTATTGGCCTAACCCCTCTCATTCTGAGAGGAGACTCGAGCTCAGCAGTGAGCCGAATATGGGTTGATAATGATGATGATGATGAGGGTATTATTGGTCATATTTAAAAAGGTACCACGTAGACGATGACTCAGTAACGCCCTTCTGTTTATAACAATATTATTTCTACAGGAACTGGAGTGTTGCGACGAAGGCGAGCGCCGGCGCCGCTGCGAGGCAGTGGAGGCAGCCCTGGGCGCGCTGTCGCACGCCCCGCGCCTCTTGCCGCTCCGCCGCCGCCTCGAGCGCCTCGCCCTCGCGCTCGCCGCCCCCCCGCCCGCGCCCTCCCCGCGCGCGCCCGCCGCCCAGCCCGCCGCCTGCACCTAGGGCTGTCACCTATTGTACACTAAAGGTTACTTACTGTAACCTAGAATGCCTACTGTTGTCCTAGGAGGATACCTACATTGATCTGTAGGCCCTAGTATACCTATTGTAAACTAAAGGTTTACTCACTGTAACCTAGAATGCGTACTATGTCCTAGAAAACCTTTTGAAACCTAGGATACCTACACTGATACCTTCTAATACCTACCTTCTGTGACCTGCATACTTTTTGCAATCTATGGCATTTACTGAGATTTGAGTTATCTACTGTAACTTGACGTAACCTAGGATACTTATAGTAACCAAATATAGCTATTGTAACTTCGGTTACGTATTGTAACATCGGTTACCTATTGTAACTTAGAAGACCTATGATATAAGATACTTTACAATTCGATATGTCGAAAGTCTAGCAGACAATTTTAAAAATATTCTTTTATTAATCGAAAAGTTACAGTTGTTAAAAAATAACGAACTACGTACATTATTAAATCAATTGGATAAGTAAGATCATTTTGATTTTGTCGTTGTATGAAGGTACCCGGGCATTCTTTTGTTCATGCGAAAAAGCATACAATAATTATACATAATTATATTGCAATCGATAGATTACGAATTATGTTTGTAAAATAAAAATTAAACACGCAAAACCTATAAAATCGACTTTTGGTTCCTAAGTAATTAGGCGAAACTAATAAATATATTTAAACGAAATATATTCGTTTGAAGTTGGAACAGAAGAAACTAGTCCGTAATTATTTTTTATTATTTACTACATAGTAGCTTTTTTTAAACTTCTTTTTGATATATTATTTAAATGACTGTGTTAGTAAATTGATAAGGTACAAGGATCCAAAATGATAAAGATTATAATTATATGCCCATAAGTTTTTAATAGGTCAGAAAGTTGTTGAAAATGGGCACAATGAAGGAAAAGAAAAACACACTATGCGGTTATTTTTATGCTGATTTTGCATTGCTATACTATATAAAGGATTTCCAATATAACTCAAATCCTCGGTTTTCTTTTTATTTAATAAGTTTGCGCTTGGCTGTGATCTCACCTGACGTTAAGTGACGATCCACAATACAGCGTAAAAGTAGTCTAAATTGCATTGCATGTATGTAGAATACTTCTTTTCTAAGTAATACAAGTTTTAGAAATGATCATTCGAGCTTGTAATGTCATTAAATAAGTATTAAAAATGTTAATAATTAAGACATTCAAAAAGAAAAAAAAAATGGTAATATGTCTATAAAGTACAAATGGTACATTAATTTTTCTACAAAAAATCTACTCTAAATACTTTGGTGTTGTACTTTGTACACAAATAATAAAATTATAATTGATTAAATGCGCGTGAATTTACGATCGTAATTTACAATGGACGAGGAATATATCAAATACGTAGCTATTTTTCGGTATAAATCGATTAAGGGTCATAACTCATTAGATCCACGTGCCACCCATCAACGCCACATCGCCTCGTTCGGTTACGCCTAAGAAAACGCTCAATACGTTAACTCCATAACGTCACCGGATCGCTTTATGCTATTTTAGCTTTCAAGGTTGTCGAGGCGGTGCCGGGCAATAAAAATAAGCAATTGTGCTAACTTCCATCTTATTTTCAAAGTAAAATTATAGTTTTGTTAAATCTAAGGACATACTTATTATCACGAATAGTTAGAATTTGATAGCATATTTAAATGCTGCTGAAGTTAATTCCAATTACCATTATTAGATAATTCATAAATATTATTATCGAAAGTACCTAAAAGGGTACATAATTTTACAACTTTTATTTCAGACTTGTTATAAAGTCAAATTTTAGTGATAGGTGTCGGTCGTGTATTGGCAAAGACGTACTAAGAAAATTAAGTTTAGAAAACATTTCTACGTACTAACCACGCACTTTATGTAATAATTTTTAAAAAATTAAATTTGGATGAACCCCGATATTGATTTCCTGTTGAATCGGGTCATCATTTGTAATGGTGTGTGATCATCATGAACGTCAAGAGCATGAATTAGTTGAATTTACTCAAATAAGACCAAAATATCAAATATTGAATGATATGATTTAATATGTAGCAGTAGCATGTCACCAGTATTTTGTAAAATCTAAAATAAAAACCATCTCTTAATCCCTTCAATCCTGTACATCTCAATTATAATTACTAATACTACATACTTGAATAATAAGTATAAATTATTATATTTATACACTAATGTAGCAATTTATCATCACGCGTATTAAGACACCTCGCTTAAATCTATACGAATTTTCAAGAATTTAAATGTTTCGAAACGAAAATCTATTTATGTTATCTCTTGAAGTTATTCCGTAGCTTTAAGGTCATAGCTCATCAGAGCCATCTGGCACCGGCTCGCCTTGTATAGTTAGTGTTCTATATAATATTAAGGAATTCTATAAGCACTTGACACGAGACGAGGCGGTACGGGGCGGTACGAGTTAGATGCCGAATGTCTTTAATGAGCTATGATCTTTAGACGGAAAATTTCCTAAAATAAAATAAAATATCAGTATCCATTAAATTGGATAAAGAAAGAAAAGGAAATATTTTTAAAAATAAAAAGTATCTAAAGAAATTCCGCCGCTAAATAACGCAATCCATGCCATTAGATAACTGTGCGTACATATTGGCGAATATACTAGCGTTGAATTATATCTGAAAAATAACAAAAGCCTCGTTTTAACCAGCCTACCTCGTTACCCAGTAATTTCATCATTATCAACCCATATTCGGCTCACTACTGAGCTCGAGTCTCCTCTCAGAATGAGGAGGGTTAGGCCAATAGTCAACCACGATGGCCCAATGCGAATTAGCAGAATTCACATACGCAGAGAATTTTCAGAGAATTTAGAAAATTCTCTGGTATGCAGGTTTCCTCACCATTTGAGACACGTGATATTTAATTTCTTAAAATGCACTTTTAATAAATTTAAAGAAAAAAACTGAAAAGTTGGAGGTGCATGCACCGGACCAGATTCGAAACCACACCCTCCGGAATCGGAAGCAGAGGTCATATCCACTGGGCTATCGGCTCATACCCAGTAATTTAACAGGGTTCTACTTGTCTCCATTTTGAATGTGAATTACTCACCGATACTTTTTTACTGGCAACACTATTCAATGCAATCTAAATTCGCCAATGCGTGCGCAGTCTATCATCCGTCCCACAGTGTCAGCGCTTTTTATAAGACAAATAATTTTATTTAGAAAAAAAAACGTCTATTAGATACATTGTACGTAAATTTTAAAAGAAATTCTTACGATTAGATAGAAGAAAATGGTTTATAGTAAATAAGGGTTCCGATTTTGTATGTACGTACGTACGTTCGGAACCCTAAAATGGAGGGAAACGTGTTCATTGTATGCGTGTAGTTTTTAAATAGATTGATACGAGATTGCATGAAATCGCTTACCCATTTACGAGTCAATACTTCTAGATATAGAAGGATACCTGACCAACGCACAGACGACAGAAGCTAGCAAACTGTAATGTAGGTATGTAGGAGTTTCTATTTGTGACAGAGAATCACTGCGAAATTTCAACTTTCAAACGGATGAAAAGACACTAAATAAATGTTTCGTTTCTAACTTAAAAAACGTTTAAAAAGTCAAAGTTTTTAAAAATTTAATAGATTTATTTAATCCCGATAAAAACATATGTAAGAATTCAGTAAAATGGAACGTAAATGGGTAAATATTCTAGCATGTGCAGCGTATAGTTGGAATTAGATTTGAATGGTATAAATAAAGTAAGGAAATATAATATACATAGGGTGACTTTATCAAGTGTGCCAGTTATTGTATAGCTTATCTTAACAACATGTCTTTGCTGACAACTATAATGTGGTTGTTAAAATCGTTCGCTAAACTCCATTTACTTTATTGTTGCATTTAATTGTATTTTTATATGTATATTTTACTTTTGAATTTATACATACTTGAGAAATTCACCCTATTCAGACTTAATGACAAGTTGTTATTGTGAAAAGGGCTTATATGCTAATTTCGATTGCATAGACGATAATAATTATTTTCGTTTATACTTTATTACAAATCAATTAAATTATAATATGCTATTATAGTAAATCAAAAAAAAATTGATTTATTAGCATCATTATTATGATCTCAAGTGCGAATATTGAAATCACTTTTTTATAAAATTATCATTATAAAATTAATTGTTTATTTTTAATATTGTTTGGAGTTTCAGAGATTATTCTTCATTCCGAACGGCATTTATTTCTTTATATAAACTTTGAATTGAATGTTTTTGTTCCTATGTGTAATGTACCGGTATTTCATGACAACAGAAGACGTATGATAGAGTAGAGCATAAGGCGCCCTACACACGTAGACACTTTCTGTAATATATATGTAAACATTTTTTGCTTTGTATTCATTATACATTTTTAAATTTAAATTGGGACGAAATAGAGAATTTAGTGTTTTTTAAAGTACGTTTTTATCTTCCTATACAGTAAAATTTCTTCAAGACTGATTTGATTGACGTAAGACAGTTGTTATATTATAGTAACTTTTCCATCTAAACAATTTCAGTGATAATATTTTTTTATCTTTACTTTCTGTAGTGTAGTACTAAAATATATTTTTTTCTACTGAAATGATAATTTAAATTACGCATTTTCTCTTTTAGTTTTTTTTTTATAAAATAAGAAAAATAAGTTTTTTATTATTTATCTTTATTTACATTGCTATGCTGTTATAGGTCTTACTCATCAATAGAACATATTAATCAATATTGGCAACAAAGTGTCTACGTGTGTGTCGCGCCTTATTGTAAATATTTTTGCTATATTGTGTGCAGTATTAGATGTTATAATTATGTTTTTACTACTTATTTACCGTCTACTTATTCTCTTGTTGTATATTTTTTATGTGATTTTCTTTAACATAGTGATTATAATCGTTCATAGAAGTCATACAAATAAGCAAATAATTTTAGTGTGCACTTTTTCTATTAAAATTGTTTGAGTTTTAGTAATGTCTTTCTCATTGTACAACTAATTTTATTTTCTTATGTTATATGACCGATTTCATAATGTAACAAAAACAGTGAAAAGTGTAACAACTTCTAATTAATTAAAACGCTGAAAGTGTAAAGAGAATTTATAAACTATCACAATTTCGAGATTTGTGTGCCATTAGTAAAATATTTGATTGATTTAGTAATTATATTGATTAAGTATCAAAAAATGCTTGCGAAATAATTAAGAATCATAAAATATGTAAATAAAAAAATCAGATTTAAACAAGTTTCTTGTTATAATCTAGTCATAAAAAAATGTGTGAAGTGATAATTCAGTTAAATGTGTAAATCATGTTTTAAAGTTCAATTAAAGTCCCAAAAATGTTTTTTGTTGGATTTAGTTTCATTTGCCAGACAAAGATTTTTATTAATAATTTACTTGTATTTGTTTAATTACTAAACATACAAAATATTATAAAATTGTTATCGACTAACTTATATTATAAAGTTATCGTGTATTCGATTGATAATGAAAATCATGTCCTTTAAAACTATAATTTTTATATAAAAAATATCGAACTCTTACGTGTGTTGCCACTGTTAATTTATTTTAAATTATGGCAACACCGCTACCGCCATATTATTTTTTGTTATTCGTCAATTTTCGCAACTTAATTTCTGTGTAGTTTATTTAAACTATTGAACAAGAATTGTAAGATTTGAATTAAAAACGTAACAGATGATAGAACGAACGAGACTGATGTTGTATTTATGTTGAAACCATGCAAGTATATTTTACATAAAATATTAATCATGCCGTGAAACGGAACCCAAGAGGTAAATTGAGTGACTAGTTCTTGTTTGACGATATAAGACCATGATTAAAGTCCCAAATAATATCCCATAATAATCCCGAAGCCTTATGACCTATACTAAAGCCATACTCGTTGTGAACTGTTTACCAACAACCAAATTAGAAATAAAGGTAGAAAACGCATGTCATTTCATAACTTGTTTATTTTAAATGTTGTATTGTTTTTTCATAAACGGTTATTCCAAATATATTCACTTGTTGTTCTAAACATTATTAATCTTTATTTTCATTAATTTAAAATCAAGTTACTTATAATTATTATTAGGTTTATGTGACTGCTTTATACCCTCATTTTTATTTTGTTTGTTGGTAAACAGTGCGAATGGTGTATGGCTTTATTATAGTGTATGTATAAAAAATATTTATACCAAGTTTTTCAACACATTAACATGTGTCTGTGTGTGTATATAATAAAGGAACGTCCTTGTTAATGTCTGTTGGGCTTAATAAACTAGGTCCCTAATCATGAGTCAGTAATTTTATATATAAAAGAATACCTTCAATTTATACGGTTACCAATTTATTTTTTGGGCTCCTCTAATACTTATTAAGAAAGCAAATTTATTTTTTATCTGTACAATAAATCATGCTTCGTCCATCCATGTTGCTTGCTTTAGGTGCTACAACACTATTGTATTGTACAATGTTGTATCTGTAGTAACTTTCGTGTGTTATTAATTAATATACACGATAAGGAATTGTCACATTGTGTTGTATATAATGTGTAAATAGAAAGTTTACGGTAAATACGTTTGTTTTATTTCGTTAAATTATATACTTAATACCTGAATCTTACTGGAACTTTGGATCCAAAAATCCACTAAGATTCCATCTTTTCCATCCCTTAAAGTTCTAATGGGGTGTAAGGGCATGCTAATACCAGTCAGCCTCCCCAACTGCCAACCTCACCAGCTCGTGGAGCACCCTGCAGACTGATCGACGAGGCTTTAGCTATCGATTAATGGCGGTATAACCATTCGGAAATGGCTGGATGGCGGCACACACCCGTGTGGTAAAATCCAGGCCTGCGAATGGCCTACCCGCATGCCCAGCGTAGTCATTCTTTGGGCATTCACCTTACATGGATACAGCCAAAAACAAACAACCCCTAGTCCCCGCTATTCCCTGGCTCTGGCAGCGGTTGTGGTAACGGCGGGGCAAGGGGTGTCGACAATAACGAGGATATCAAGTGGGTTGCAGGGAGCCGCTGGATGCTGGCGGTTCGAGACTGTTGTGCTTGGAGGTCCAAGAGTTGTGCAAGAGGCCTATGTCCGGCAGTGGATGATTATCGGCTGATAATGAAGTTCTAATAAATTTAGCGAGATGCAGATGTTTGTAATTTGCCTTTTTTGAAAATTAAATTTCAAGTAGGTTGAAAATTCCTCAGAATCAGTTTTCAACTTTATCAGTAGTTAATAATGAAAAAATAAACAAATAATATTTTTTAAACATTTATTCCATTTAATTTAATACATATCTATTACATAAAGATATACACAGTTGAGTTACAATGCCTCAGCCAGGCGCGTTACGATCATTGCTTTACGTATCGCCAAAGCCCGACATGGTGTTGCCATGTTTTCGTACACACATACAACCTTGGGAGTAATTGTGTAACTTGATCGGATCCGTTTGCACGCAAAGTCATTCCATTATAATTGTCTAACTAGTCAAAGAGTTTTCCTAGGAGTTTGACATTTATTTGACGTATATTTTATTCAATGGAGCTGTCAAACGGATCAAGATACGCAATTACCCACCTGGTAGAGTGCGCGCAAGATAAGTCTGATCACGACTGGCGGCGCAATCATGTTGTCAGCTTTAGTGATCTCTTTTACCCGCCAATAGATAGATAGAGATAGACAACAAGATGGCGGCGCTTTAGATTAGTTCCAATTTTGGTCACGCGCAAACTTATCGTGCGCGCACTCTATACGCTATGATCGCTTGCTACAACCGGACATAGGCGAGACGTAACAGTAAAATAGAGCGTGTACAACGCGGTTTATATAAATTTAGGTCATTATTAATACACATTCAATTGAACCACAAACATACAAAGCCACATATTTTGTCATTTAATGTTAATGAATGATATAAAATTGAGAAGAATTACATTCAGACGCCGGAAAATTTAGAAGAATCACAACTTTAATATAATTCAGAGCATCAGGAGTGAGTTTTTGGGAATTTAACGAATAATTTACCCAATTTAAAGATAAAGAAAAAAATTTTAAATACATTATTTTTTTATTCAGAATAAAAATCAACATTAAAAATAAATTAATACTCATATTCCTGTAATTTATTTCAAGATTACTAAAATTAGGTGCGGTAACGATTTTTGGGTTTACCACCCAAAATTCAAAAAATGTTCGCACTCGACTAAAATACTAAAGTAGTCTGTACGGCCTCTAACAATAAGTGCGACAACGGTCAGTTAGTACCAAAATGTAGTGATTTTCGGAAATATTACTGCTTGCAAAAACTCACACTCAAGGCACAAATACAATAAATGCCAGCAAAAAAGATAGTGGACTGAAGGTGGAATTTTATTTATCTACAGTCAACACGTGACGTGTCGACACGACAAATAATATCTGGTGTGTCGACACGTGGTTCAAGATAAGTGTGAACGTTTTCATACTAAAAGGATGAAACCGATTCTGTTCTCGATACGTCACGACACGACACATCAGATAAATATAATTCCAGCTTATTTGTTTAAGGTATTCTATTAATTCTGTGATAACTCATTTTGTCTACTCGATAGACGACTAACCAACTGCGACATAAATAGTTCGCTCTGACCAAAGACCTTCCTAACCACCTAAGCGTATAAAAACGCAAATTTCAAATTTCAAAATTCGTTACCCAAAACATGGGATAGATACAAAAAGTACGACTCCTTTCCCAAACGAGGAACTCATAATTCTCTTGATTTATCTCTTCTTTCCTTCTTAGAATACCAATATGTATTCGCTAACTGTACAGTTCACAAAAAAAAAATCATTAATAACATAAATATTTTACATATTTCAATCTTTTACAAACTATTGTTGAAATGTATAAAATAGGGCATCCTGTTATAGAGGCCCTAAACGGACACGAAACTCTGCGCCTATTTTGAACAAGAGGTGCCCAATTGGTCTATTACAATCTACAGCATAATCATAAAATACTTCCTAAAATGTTTACATTTAACTGTCGATATTTTCATTAAATATTAGTAAACACAATAAAACTATTAGATAAATTAAATTCGAAACTAACTCTGCCACCTCCTCACTACTGACCAAAGTGACATATCCTTACATCACAATACAGTAATACTACGAGATTGCAAACTTCGATGCTTTTCCAAAGGAAGGTAAAACGTACCGTTTGTTTTATATACTAACTAGCTGACGCCGCGCGGTTTTACCCGCGTGGTTCCGTTCCCATAGGAATATGGGGATAACATATAGCCTATAGCCTTCCTCGATAAATGGGCTATCTAACACAGAAAGAATTTTTCAAATCGGACCAGTAGTTCCTAAGATTAGCGCGTTCAATCAAACAAACAAACTCTTCAGCTTTATTATATTAGTATAGATATTAAAAATGATTGTTTGTTTACATTGAATAGTCTCTTGAACTACTAAACCGATTAGAAAAAACTCTTTCACTGTTGGGAAGCTACAATAACCCAGAGTGTAGTCATAGTACATAGTAAATATATTGAATTTCTTTTATATTTAAATAGTTTTTGAACCACAAGAGAAAATGAAAAAAAAAGGTGTAACTTTCAGAACTACAAGTATAAGACCAAACAAAGACTATAGAGAGATGAAAATACTATCTAACTATCAATTTAAATTAAACGTAGTATAAAACAAAGTTCTAGAATTAAATATGAAAATTGGAAATTTCAAGCACTCACAGTGAAGTCAACAATATAAATCTTCGCGATACTTCAATTATGCGTTTATTATTATTTTTTTACTATAAGGTATAATAGAGATAATCTTCTTTTTTGCAGTATTTGCATGTTTTTTTTTTTTAATTTACGTAATTAAAAAAAATAAGGCAAACTGTCTGCGCGCTGAGCATAGCACATCCTTTTCCAAAATATAATAAAACAAATGTGATATTCATTTTACCTCAGCACATTTGCAATCTTGTAGTAAATGTATTAAGAGTTCAAAAGTTCTATCGTCACTTCTAAAACCATTTCTTGCGCGCAAGGGTTTAGAAACGAATACAACGTGTATTCGTTTTCTTTTAACTCTGTCCATCTCAATAAGGGCGCGCACACATGAGCTAATTTTCAATCCTATTTTTTTTTATAATTTCTCCACGAAATTGTTGCGGAATTAAAAATATGGTCGCGCGCCCTAAGAGTAAGATCAATGGAGGTCATTTTAAAAAGAAAATAAAAGGATAAAAAATATCTATCACCCCAAGTAAGAGCAGAGCACAATATTAAATTATTAACCCAATGAAAGTTAAACCTAAAAATATAAATATGTATATCAGTCAGTGGGCTGTCGTTATTTTCCATTATAGTCTATTTTCCTATCTACAATACAATTGTTATAACTACATAGCTACTACATTATGGACTATTAACACAATAGAAATTACAAAAATATGAAATAAATATTTATTCTGAAGTTCAACGCAAGTCATTATCGATATAGGAGATCGATGTTTAAAGTTAATAAGCTTTAAACATCGATCTCCTATTAAAAAGTGGATGCACAATCAGCGACCAAAAAACGTCCCCACTCAATGAGTGCCAAACACAATTTCGTGGCACTCAATTCAAGTAGTCGCATTTGCAAATTCAACCTTAAACTCAATACTTAAGGTTAAATTTGCTCTGAATTTGGGATTTTTGGACTATAGTTAAAGGCCTTTAGGTATAATTTTCTTAACCAATAATTCTAAAACTGTCAAAGCAAAATTGGCCAGTTTATAAGTGAAATTTTCTACATGATTGTGCGTCCTTTTATTATGATAAGAGGTCAATGGCTTTAAATCATGTTCCATTGAAACCGGACGCAAAAAATATCGGAGACGGGCTGACATCAGAAATGGATTTAGCGGGCAAAAACAATTATTTGCAGACATTAAATAATATATCTGGACAGGATAATATGTCCATAATAAAGTAGAAGAATTATGCTTACATCACTATACACATATGTATAACTAAAGAATAAACTATATTCAATTGTTCGACTTCATTTTAATCTAAATATACAACAACAATATAATAATAATAATGATAAACGGCGCGCGCCACCGCAAGTTGCAAAATGCACATTAAATCTTAGACAACGATTGCGTTTACATAACTCATAATTAAATACATGGAAAGTATCACTATAAAATAAGGAATGAATGATCTAGCATGTCCAATACTATTTACTTATTAAAAATAGTTGTGAATTTTTTGATATTTCAAAGTTTTACATGTAGAATAAATTATTTAATTCATTTGTATTTTTATTATCCCAAACAAAAGTTACACAATAAGATATTATATTACAATTGTATAATATATGATAAGAGCCGGTGCATATCTGCGAAGCATAGCGTAACTGCCATGTAAACTCTTTACAATGTCACTCGGTTTAACGACTAACTTCTTAAAACGTCCAAATTGCCTGTCTTTGGTTGGTTTAATTTGTAGAAATACCCAATAATGTACGCTGTACCCAATATTATATAGCGTCACGCGAACTGTATTTAAAGACAAAAATACAGAATAGTATTTTCTGAGTTGCTAAAATTGATAAGTACTGCAGCTGAGGACGTTTTTTTTCCTGTTTTTATGTTTTATTATTTTGCGCGTATCTACTACGCATACGTACCGTAAATTTTTATATAATAAATCTCGTTCTTTGTACGACGAACGAAACTGTAAACATGGTCAGTAAACGAAAATATTATATTGTCAAAAAGTTTTAATAATTCGCTTAATAGTGACGGGCGAAAATATTAGTTTTGTGAAGTCGCAGATAGATAAAAAAATGCTGCAAGCTTAGCAGTATCGAAAATCTGCGAAGAAATTAAAGAAACCTTTTATTTTTCTCCATTCAACGACCACTCTCTCTGGTCTGTAAATGGTTAATAACTCCGAAAAGTGTCGTTATAAAGAGTTTACACAAATAAATAAAGTCAGAAGTTATTAAACATGATAAATAATCCCCGAGAGGCGGTAAAGCATAGCTGTTAATTGAATTCATTTTATTTCATTGCCAGCAATGCCAATAAAAGTTTGTAGAAAAATACTCTTCGCTGCACATCGCCGATATGCACCGACCCTAACAGTTCTAGTATAGCTTGTGTTTTTATTACATAACTCCAAAATGGAGTATTAATTCTTATCAGCAACTTTTACTGTTAATCAGGATAATTGATAAATTACTACAGAAAGTGAAAATATAATGAAAATTCGCTAATAAAGTACCAAGTCATATACTAAGAGGCACAATTATCCGCCCACTTTAATACACTAGCGTCAAATTAAAGTGGGCGGATAATTGTGCCTCTGAGTATATATATCGCAAGTTTTATGTCATAGTTCATAATTACATCCATTTCGAAGGAATTATATAGAACATCAATACGCCCATAATTTGTGATTATTACAAAAATTTCTTAGTTTATTTTTATTAAATATACTAACGAACATTTTCGATAAGAGTACAAATATACCATAATAAAGTTTCCATGATTATTTTATAATACTCTTTTGCTTATATTTTTTTATTAAATAACATATAGCAAATTCAATAGTCAGTGTGTACGTACATTTTCACTTACATATGCTAGTTTTTAGTATAAAAAAGCTTAGAAAGCATGTCTAAATATCATTATAGAACGATTGGCTTTGACTGTAGGTAACTATCTATAATAATAATCGAATCCTATACATTAAACCAACGCAAAAACGAGTTTAATTATTTGTTATTGGTTCATATAAATAACCCAATACCAAAATTATTTAATTGAGAGATCAATTTCTGAAGACCAATCAGCTGATTCATGAATTTGGCAAATCAGTGCCTATTAAAAAAAGTAGACATTTCCTAAAACTATCCAAAATATTTATCATTGTAGTAAGTAGAGTCAGGTCAATCAAGATGAACATGATTTTTGGATTTGAAAAAGCATTTTTGCCTTAGTTTTTAATTCCAATAATCCATTTAAAGAACTTGATCTTAGTTTAATTAATTGATTATAATTATTATAACAATGTGATCAAATTACGAATTTATTATTGAAAAATCTTGTAGACGATTATAAATCACAGATTAGATAGATTAAAATTATAGCTAAAGTATTGAATTCACCTGATACTTCATGTGACAAAAAATTAGTTCCAAGATTATAATTTCATCACAAAATCTTTTTAATTCGACAGAATCTTTTATTTCACATACTTAATGAATATTGATTTAAATTAATCAAAGAAATTTTTGATACAGATATAGGTTACAAAGACCTCAGTGTTATCTCCCGGAATCTTTTAATATTGCTGACCCGGGTAAAAATTCCACTTTCAGGAAATTGTGAGGCAGATTTCCCCCAAAAGGTAGTGTTGTACTTGGGGCATATGTGCTTAAATTGGTACTCATGAGGTCGAGTGGGTAAAAACCATATTAACAGTGGAAAAGTGCAGTATTTAGTTCCTCACTGTATAAATAAAAATCACAATAGGGTAGTTGACTTATATCAAATTCAATTTAAACAATATTCAACTTGAATTGAATTTCGGACCCTTATTCATAGATTAAGGGTCATTTTTCCAAACGTCAAAAACGCTGTCGTCCATTGTGTGACGTCGAAGGAATAAACGTCAAACTTATAATTTTGTGTTTAGTCTTAACGTGACTTCATGAAACATTTAAAATATAGACCATCATGACCAACAACGTTTTGGCTCGTATTTTCAAAAAAAAATTATGTATTGTGTTGTTGTTTGTTTCAAAAAAATATAATATTTTTTTTCAATTTAGTAGAACGCTAATGAACAATTTAAGACACTTTAAAAAAGTGTCAACTAGCCCATTATAATGTCAAGTAGCTTGAACTTCAAGTTAGATATTGAGGAACATCTATTAATATGGCCAAAGAGTCCCGCTCGATATATCCTCCCAAAGCAGTTACCTCAAATACCTCGTCAAAATAAATTAAAGGTGTACATCACTAGATACAGTTGGTCGTCAAAATAAATAAAGGTGTACATCACTAGATGTAGGCCGCCGTACCTAAGTGGAGAGGTAGAGCCGGTGGTAGTCGTTGGCGCCGAAGGCCGCGTTACACTTGGGGCACTTCCGCTGGCGTGTCTCGTAGCGCGTGCGCAGGCAGTCCCAGCAGAACACGTGGAAGCACTTCGTGAGCACGGCGTCTTTGCGTTTCACCTGAAAAACAGAGACAATGTAATAAATCTAGGGCTTTCGAAGGTCAGGAGCTAATAGGGATGATGTCTGATGACAGTTTTTTTTAATTGTATATAAATTAGGAGTATGCTAATAGTACAGCAATTTTGTAAAAGTAACAGAGTATCTGCGATCGTTACTTTTGGAGCTACAGGGATTTAAAGGGTCAGATTTGCGGCGCTGCCGCGAATCTCTGAAAATCGCCCCATACAAATACAACCGTTACGATTTAATGACGTAGGTCCATAATGATTGTTAGATTTGTATGGGCGGTCAAACAAAATTACTAATATCTTTGTTATTTATGCGTTTATGTTTATAGTTCAAATATTGAAAAATGTCACATTTAATGTAAGAAAGCTAAAACTTATTTATGGAAGGTCAATGATAATTACCCGAATTTGTCATAAAAATCAATATATTCAAACCTAGTCATCATCCCTATTAAGGGCCTCATAAAATGAGTTACTCAGCGACCGATGGAGTGAGCTCAGAATTGTCTCAGCATGTTTCAGTTGAGCCAATATCGCAAAGATGAAGTAGCAAATGGCGGGCACAAGCTGAAGAACTTCAAGGCCCTAACTGCAACTCTTAGATGGAACTTCCACTAGGACCGACCGAAAACATCAAGATTACCTGATAAGCAATATGAAAACGTGGATTACGGTGCCACAAGAACTTTTCAGCTGTCTTTGCTGAGTACGCTAGGAGAAGAAATTAGTTAGTACTTGTTTTCCGCAATATGGCGAGGGTTTTAATTTTTCTGCACATGCTATATTCAATGGAAAGTACCCTATACGGCTCGAAGGACCAAGAAATTACCTTGAAAATCGCAAGGATCTTTTGGTATAGAGGGTGTTTTTTTGCTGTATTGGCAAGTACCTTGCACGAAGGGCAGGTGAGGGTCTCCTTGTACTCGCGGATCTCCTCCAGCAACACCTCGTCCATGCTGCTGCCGGCCTGCTCCATCTTCTTCATCCGCTCCGCCTTGCGCCGTAATACCGCCAGCTCTTCCTGAAAACGTAACGAATATTATGTGAAGCAAACTTTATACTGCTTTTTTTTTCTTTTTCACATAGATTTTAATGAAAAATTCGTTAAAATCTATATGGAAAAGAAGTGCACTTCACAACTTTTAAGTTTTATTAAGGATAACAAAGCAGAAAAATACGGAATATAAAAAATAATCACATACAATCATATACTTATCGAATGATTACTATTAGAAGTTGTACTTACGTGTAACCGTTTCGTTTTATAAGCTTCTGCTTCGAGTGCACTAGTTTTCTCCGCGACAACTTGTTGCGCTTCTTTCATTTGTGCGTGGTACTTTTCTGAAATGTATCATTTTGAATTTTAATTGTTTTGTGACTCTAACTCATGAAGAACGAGTACCTGCTGGCCTATTCGCTAACCTTGAGTAACTTCAGTGGATAAACACGAAATTTATCGACTAGCTATTATTAACAATTCTTAAGTCACGTGAGTTCTTATTGACTAATTACTTATTGCTAACTAATCAACATTATTAACCATTGTAATTTTCGATAACAATGGGCATTACGGAATACGAAAAATGCGGTTGTTACAGATGTGTTAATTTGACTAGGTGGCTAATAGACCAAAGCTTTTACAAGACAGCAGGTCTGGAATAAGCAATTTTTATTAAGAATGGATCGATGAACGCTCAGGCTTCATAGAAATTTCAGAACCACGATATTTAATTATATTTTTGAATTTCCTGCGCACATGACTGAAGTAAAACTTCTTTAGCTCTCCATTTCAACATCTGTTCACTTTTTCTTCTTCTTCTTGGTGTAGCGGCTCTGCAGGTCTCTGTATTACCATCGATCTATTGTGTTCACCACTGACTACATTTCCCCTTCAATACTGCTGGCCCCCAGGCTGGAACGGTGTTTACCTCCTCCGGGTTTACGATTAAATGCCCTAGATGGAGGTAGCGTTTATGTATTAGAACTGGGCAATTGAATAATGAGGAGAGGTATTTCCGTCAGAGTCTGCACAGATCTGTGACCTCACCCGATTACACTTTTCGTAATGGATTCACCAGTTTACTTCCCAAGTTAAGCATGCATAAAACAGTTTATATCCCTTTCTGTTCTCAGACCAATTATTGTATAGGTTTGGACCTGCCTCGCTAGACGTTACTTTTCTGTCAAAGTATATGATCAACGAAATAATGCGATTTTAAAAACTGTCTCTATAGAATCGATGTTAAATAGTTGTAATCGTGTTCGTCGGTTAAAGAGCTCCGTAAAAATACCTTTTCGTGTAATTGAATTGTGTAAAAAACGGGCAAAAACTTCTAGTTTAGTATAAGATATATACCAAATCTAAGCTCATTTTCCTCAGAAAATGACAGACAATTTTGTTCGTGACTGTGAGTGCGATACAGGTCCTTCTATAATTGGTCTGAGTTTCTGTTAGCCCCCTCGATTTGCCGGTCAACTCACCAAGGTGCAGTTTGAGGTCGGCAGCCGACTGCGCAGACTCGATGGCCTTCCGCTTGTGCATCTCCATGGCCTGCTGGCGCAGCAGCAGCTCCTTCTCCACGGCCGACAGCGTGTTCTGCAGCAGCCGCTCCTTCTCCTCCAGCCGCCGCGCCACCAGCCCCATCGACTCGATCTGCTGGTCCCGCGTCACTACCTAACGTTGACAAATTCCAATCCCTTTATTTTAAGCACAGACATAAGACGTAACTAGATTTATAAAGTGTCAATTCTTTGTATTGAAACCAGCGTACCCACGGGGCGTGGCCTAAATGGCTGTTTAATATTTAGTGAAAAATGAAATATGTCACCCTTACTTTAGAGTTGAATATTATTTATTCCTTTTGTCACAGAACAAAACAAGACTGCTAGTACATGCGCGGACACGCTTGCGATGTTCCGCGCACCCGGGTGTACGCGGGCCGCGCCCCTAGTTTTGACGTTTATGACTCAATTGGAAATGCCTTGCTTCAAAACTGAGAGGGCTTGTCTATGGATACAGGTGGGTTTGTCAATTAATATTGAATAATCTTTCATTTCTTCCAAAGAAACCCATTTTAGACTGTGTTTACAATTAAGAGGTAACTTGTTAAGTATTAACAAGAAATTAAGTACTTTTTAATTAAGTACGTTAGAGTCCCAAAGTGCTGGAATGGCGACCCCGCACTAGTAAGCGCAGTGTTGGCCGACCCCCCACCAGGTGGACTGACGACATCAAGCGAGTCGCAGGGATTCGCTGGATGCAGACGGCTCAGTATTGTGATGTTTGGAAGTCCCTACAAAAGGCCTATGTCCTGCAGTGGACGTCCGTCGGCTGATATGATGAAGTACCTTTGGTCTAAGTTACCAAGTTTAGTCCTAAAAATTGTGAATGCTAATGACAAATTAGTATCGATAATTTTTACAATCGATATCTCTTACCTGCTCTTGTAAAAGTTGCTTCTCTTCCCTCAGCAATTTGTGCAGCGAATTAGCCTTTATCCTCTCAGACATAAGTTTGAAATTGGCGTCATCTTTTTCCCTCAGCTGCTGAATTAGCCTCGAGTTCTGCTCCTGCATGTCTTCAAACGCTTGCCCGGTCACCTCCATCTCGTTGAGCAGCGCTTCTTCCTCCTATCGAGAATAAACTCAATCAAAACAAAAAAAAAATGAGAGTCCTTTACACTACACGACAGAAGAAAAACTTTTTCAAAAATAAAAAAACAAAGCGCCATCTATGAGCCTGAGTATGTCAAATGCAACTTTAGCTGTGCGAATTAAAAATGTGGATGCAATCGTTTAGTATGAGTTGCCTATATATCCACAACATAACAATCCACAAGAAAGGAACGTAATGTAAGGACAAGGAGGACGTTTGGAAGAAGGATTGTTTCAAAGTTCTCTAAAAACGCCATCTATCGGTAGTTTAAAACACTTTCACTATGCATTTAAATGGTAGCACATTCCGCCCGATTACGCTTATCATTAAGCATTCACCAACAGCTGATTTAGCTGGTCTAGCTGTTTTATCTATGACTAGTATACGCCGTGCGGTTTTACCCGCGTCGTTCCCTTTCCCTTAGGAATAAAATATAGGATAGTATAGCTTCCCAACAGAGAAAGATTTTTTTTAGATTGGTTAAGTAGTTTCAGAGCCTATTCACTGCAAACAAACAAACAAATCTTTCCTATCTATACTAATATTATAAAGCAGAAGAGTTTGTTTGTTTGTTTGATTGAACGCGCTAATCTCAGGAACTACTGGTCCGATTTGAAAAGTATTTTCAGTGATAGATAGCCCATTTATCGAGGAAGGCTATAGACTATATTATATTTTCAAAAAAATTAGGGATCCTTCCTGAAAAAGCAAAAATGTAACCCACCTCGGGTTTTATTAGGTTAGATTAAAATAATGTAATACAACTTTGCAGAACACATCATTTTCTACAAAAAGTGTCGCGACAGCATATATCTTCTATATTTTATTCTAAGATAGTATAGATAACTCACTTGCGAGCCAGCGAAGGGCCTGGCGAAGGTGTGCAGCGGGTCGGCGTTGGGGCGCGCGCACGACAGCTGCTTCTGCAGCTCGTACTTCTGCTCCTCCAGCTGTTTGATCTTCCGCAGGGCATCCTCGTCCGCCACTCGCCTCTCGCGTTTACTTTCCTAAACGAATATAATAAACCTTTTTCAACTGATGACATGATAAAGGAGGTATTCTTTCATTATTTGTGTCAATTTTGTTTTGAGTATATTTCCTTGACCTGGTTTATTTTTATCGACATTGGACCTCGTATATTTGATTCTCTAGTAAACTTCTACTACTTTACTAGAGCAGCCATAGTAAAAGTGTGTTCCGCGGAACGCTAGGGTTCCGCGAGAGTTTAGAAAAAAATAAACAAAACACCTCTCTCAGGTCGATTGATCGATCACAAAACAGTTTCATACCTCCCACTAGTTTTTTTTCTTTTTTAATATCTTCTATTATTATACTTATTATGTAGTAACTAAGTGTGTAATAAGTAGTAACTGTTACATTGTACTTTTATTATTAATTAATAAAGAATACATTTACAAAAACAATCTTTTTATTGTAGGATTCTGTCAAGTATTTCGCTTTCCAAGAGGGTTCCCGTCATCAAAAAAATTTGAGAACCTGGTACAGCGGTTCTCAAATTTTTTAATTTCAAAAAGTACAATGTAACAGTTACTACTTATTACACTCTTAGTAAGTTACTACATAACAAGTATAAGAGAATCAAATATGGAATTATAGTAATTGCAGTATTGGCCGGTTTTTTGGTCTAAAACAAAGTGTAACGTAACTATGGTCAAAGACTTGGCACTACTTTCAAAGTCGTAGATAAAACATACGAGTTCTTATAAACGGCTGATAGTTTATATCAAGTTTCTTTTACTACGTACTCATAAAAGACATTACATATTCAAATATTTATCATCATCATTAACAGTCGATGGACGTCTACTGCTGGACATAGGCCTCTTGCATGAACCTTCAAACAAAACGGTCTCGACTCGAGACCTTTACATCAGACTTTTTTTTGTTTTTTTTTTTAGTCTACAAGTTAGCTCTTGACTACAATCCCACCTGATGGTAAGTGATGATGCAATCTAAGATAGAAGCGGGCTAACTTGTTAAGAGTAGGATAAAATCCACACTCCTTTCGGTTTCTACACGACATCGTACCGGAAGGCTAAATCGCTTGGCAGTACGTCTTTGTCGGTTGGGTGGTAACCAGCCAGACCTGGACCAATTAAGAAAACCTCAATCGGCTCAGCCGGGGATCGAACCCAGGACCTCCGCCTTGTAAATCCACCACGCATACCACTGCGCCAAGGAGGCCGTCTAAGGCCTTTTAGGAAGATTAATATGACTATGGTGTAATAGTCATACCTGCGCCATTTTTGCTTTCTGTCGATGGTCCTCGAGCTCCTGGCGCGCCTTACGTTCTGCCGCCATCAGCTGCACCTTGTCTCTCTGCTCCTTGCTCACTCCCTTGTACATGTCCAGCAGAAGCTTCAGCTCTTTCTGCTCGTTCACGGCCTTTCTGAACATACAACAATAATATTTCATCTCATCTGATGTTAAATGACAACGTAGATTGCACTTTTGTGAACACAAAGTTTTAATTATAATTTAATTCAGTTTTTTCATTATAATTTTCAACCACAATAAATCTCAACCCAACATTGCTTTCTTGTCATTTATGCATTTATTGTCGCTGAGAATATACAAACAATAAGAAAACTAATGTCGAACAAAGGTTGTGATTCACAACATTTGTCTGGACAACTTAATTGAAAAAACAAACTATAACCAAAATAAGACCCTAGAACGGCAAAGACCTTGAATGGAGTCACGCACTTGTGAACGTTGTGTGTAAAGTTAAGACGTCTTTGATAGTCTCTCTCTCACTCTCCCCGCCTATCCCAAGTTACCCATAAAGAATTACACAACAAGGAATGTGCACAGCTCAACCGGACGACGAGCGACTTATATCGCAAGTCGTTCCCGCCAACTGATCGCTACCCCTCTCTAAATCCCTACTCTTTACAAAACAAGTAGCGCAACATAGCGTCAGCACGAGCCAACACGAGATCTAGCGACTTCATATCCGTCCCAGACAACTATTTCCAACAATATAGTCTAATGGGCTAGTTGACATTTTTTTTAATTGTCCATCATATATACTCAGAGGCACAATTATCCGCCCACTTTAGTATACTCGCGTCATATTAAAGTGGGCGGATAATTGTGCCTCTGAGTATATTATCATATTTTTTTGAGACGTAAATACAAAACAATTTTAATTTTTAAATGTTATTTTGACAATACGAGCCAAAACGCTGTTGGCTATGATGGTATATTTTATTGTTTCATGACGTCACAAACACTAAACCTATGCCTGTGTATCGAAGTCTAAGCTTCCAATTTCTACAACTACTCTTTTGTATGTATTGTCTATACACGTTTCTTTCTTTCTAAACATGCTACAGTTAAGTTCATTTTTAAGTTATCTGTGACAAATTGAGAAAAATGAAGCTTGAAGCATACTTGAGCTGCTGCTTGAGGTCCTTGATGATCTGATCCTGTTCCTGCAACTTGGCGCGGTTGTGCTCCTTGTTCCCGGCGCCCTTGTTCTCGGGCCCGGCGGCGGCGCCTTCCTCGCCCTGGACACAGTCATCAGCTAACTTTAACAATATATTTATAAACATGGATTAAGATTTATAACTTGATTTTCTTCAAATTAAACTGTTTTTTTTTTTTTACAATTTCGATATAATTACCTTTTAATTATAAATACAAATACAAAGAAACGTTTATTCAATAGAAACAGTTTTTATAAATGTGTTAGATCGTCGTTTCTTTTTCTTTAACAGGTGTAATGTCTAGCGAGGCAGGTCTGTATATAATTTGTCTGAGGTCATTGCATATTTCTGTGATAGTATTTGTACGATAGAATGGTAAAGAAAGAAGGAACATCAGTTAAAAGTGAATACTACCTCAGAGCCGTGATAGTGCCCAGTGGATATAATTTCTGCCTCCGATTCCGGAGGGTGTGGGGTTGAATCCGGTCTGAGGCATGCACCTTAAATTTTTCAGTTGTGTGTATTTTAAGAAATTAAATATCACATGTCTCAAACAGTGAATGAAAACATCGTGACGAAACCTGCATACCAGAGGATTTTCTTAATTGTTAGACCTGCGTGGTGGACTAAGGCCCCCTCATCCTGAGAGGCAACTCGTGCTCAACAGTGAGCCGAATTTGGGTTGTTAATGATGATGATGACTACCTCAGGGTCGGGTTCCTCTTTCTTGACGACGAGCGGCTTCTCATCAGGCTGCTCGGTGCTGGCACCGCCGCGTGTGTTGGCTTCTTCCATTTCTTTGCGGATCTACAAATTATAAAGTTTTAATGACAAATAGTGCTTTGGATAACTCATCCCTCATCTGTTTTTTTATTACACTACAAACAAGTCTGAAGGTAAATGAAGAGGCAGATATGGTGCCTAGAATTGTCAAAATGGAATTTTAATATTTTGAAGAAGACACGATTTTTTTTTACGCAAAAAAGTATTTTTCATTTTCAAAAGTATTTTTAAGTTAATTTTGAGATTTTTTTGAACCAGCATAAATATTTTTTTTGTTTCGCTACCTTATCTACAAATTAAACATAGACAATACAGTAAAAGTGTTGGAAAACAGCCAATAACTGGAATTGAATTTATATCTGGTGTAAACTGTCAACGTAACATGTAGTTAAAAAAAAACATAAAATTGTAGACAGAGAAGCATGAAACAAAAAAAACCTTAAATAGCCATAAAACTGCCATAAACGAACGCGAAAAATTCATAAATAATGTTGTCAGCTACTAAAAAAAATCATTTTATTTTATTAACAAAAAAAAATGCAGGTTCCAAAAAAACATTTAATATAGGTTTTAAGCCCTATATTTTATGTTATTTTAAGGTAGAAATAATTTGTTCTGCTTAGTTGACACTCGGAATAAAGGCCCAGCCTCCATACCAAATTGGGAGTTGGAGAAAGAGAGGGCGATATCTCCGGTTCGCCGTGATTGGTCCACAATTAGTCGTAGTCTTCACGAAATAATTGGGTCGCATGTTAGACTGACACGTCGCCAAACCCCTCACAGAGTGCTACTGGAGAACCAACGTATATGCGTTTCCCCATATTGTGCTACACAACTACCCACCCTAATGTCCACCTATTACCCACTCCTAATACAGCCTTTCCCGACTAGCTGGAGGGGAATGGCAATATTGGTCATAATAAAAAAAAATATGCCAAATAATCATGAAAAAAATATTTACCTTATTTAACTCCTGACTAGTATCCTTATACTTTCTCTTGTACCGATGCACTTCTCCCTTCAGCTGCTGGTTGTGGTTCTGCAGCGACGTGATGAGGTGCCTCATCTCCCTGTTGATCGGTCCGGTTTGTTCGTTGGCTGCCAAGTTCTGCTCGAACTCGATCCTCAGCATCTCGTACTCTTTCCTAAGCTGGCCCAGTACATCTTCTAGTTGGATCATTTCTGCCCGCAGCGCTTTTTGCCGTGCCAATTCTTCGCTCTGTAATATTTTTTATACGTTTTTAATGTTAAAAATTATTATTATTGTAATTAAAGGCTAAGCAGCGTTCGCTGATGCGCATATATTGTTGTGCTTCTTATTGCTTCATATATTTATCCAGCCTATCCAGCCTCGCTCCAGCTCAAATGACATACTTATTTCTGTTATTTTGATACAAAACCAGATTCCTAAACTGATTTTTGTAAAAACTCTATTATTGGACCAATCTAGAAAACTAATAAAAATAATATTGAAAAGATTGTTAATAAATTACCAAATTATGAGGTAACAATACAAAATTCATTGTGAACCTCCTTTCTTTATGTTGGTTAAAAACAAAATTAATGATTTTAATTTCATGAATAAACATTGTGTTACGGAGAACCCTATTACTAGAGACACGATTCATAATCGCTCGTACATGTTACGTTGTTTGCCATTACAGGTCGGTTAGTTTTTTACAATCTTTGTTATTGTTTTTTATCGAATTTCGCGGAATGAAAACACGCATGTGAAATAGTCTGGATTATTGTTACGATTATAAATAAGTGACAGATTCGATGTTCGGGGCAGTTGACTTTTGGAGCAAAGCAAAATAAAATCAAGTGTTACCAGCATACAAGTGAACTCGGCTACGATTTTGGACAACAAATTGCCTACATTTGGAAGTGTGTATTGATACTTGGATTAAGGAGTGGAATAATCCTCGAAACTGTACCTCCATCATCTCAATCTGCCGCATGTGCAAGTTCTTGGCGCTCTGCAGCTGCAGCCTCGTCTCGTCCAGCGCAGTCTTCATCTGCATGGACTCGTTGTAGAGCACCGAGAACTGACTCTGGAGACACTTGTACTCTGTTGTCTCCACTATCACCGACTCTGGTAGTTGACGGATCTAAAATTATATTATTTTTTAATTTACATTCATCATTCATCATTATCAACCCACTTTCGGCTCACTATTCAACACAAGTCTCCTATCAGAATGAGAGGGTGTAGGCCTTAGTCCACCACACTCGCCCAATACGGATTGGCAGACTTCACACACCTAGAGAATTAAGAAAATTCTCAGGTTTCCTAACAATGTTTTTCCGTCACCGTTTGAAACAAGTGTTATTTAATTTCTTAAAATGCATATAACTGAAAAGTTGGACTTTGTGTGATTACAACAGATAAATATACTCACATCCATTTTAAGCTTTTCCAGCTCTTTGAGCGTGTCTCGGTGCTGTCTGTGCAGGCGGTCCAGTTCAGCCAGCCTGTTGTTCGCCAGCTCCCTCTGCTCCTCCAGTTCTGCTGCGACATCCTCGAGCTTGGCGTTGACGACAGGATGTGGAGCCGCGATGGCTGGTCCAGAGCTGGTGCCTGCAGCCGTTCCTGACTGATGATATGTCTTGAGCTTCTCTATTGCCTCGGCCAAGTGATTTTCTAACTTATCGTTTCTTGATCGCACCTAAAATATATTACACAGAATTGAAAATAAACTAAATCCTACAGACTCATAAAATAGAGTGCAGCAAACACATTATTAATACAATAAACATTTTAACACATCAATTTAACAACATAAAAAAACAAAACGAAAAACATCACACTATTTTCATAATTTCTCTTATCTTAAAAATCTAAAATCTCTATAAATCTGTCTCTAATGAATGAATCTATCTCAAAAATCTTAATGGACCAATATTTAAGACAAGACTTTTTTTTTATTCATGTTGCACATCCATCTTTCAGTCACCAACTTACATAATATGTGTACCAAATTTGAACTCAATTGAGATGGTTAGGGAATTAGCTGTGACATACAGACACATGAGACAGACCCTGTGTTCATACTGTTTCCACTTTTGGTACTGAGGTCTCTCTCTCCGCGTCGTGTTCCTCACTACTGAGGGTCGTGACCCCTATCACACATACATGACTTTTTCCCGCACGATGTCACGCTATGCGGGTCGGATGTTCGCGACTTGTAGAGCTTCGTGTACTTTTGTATCGAGAGTGGTGCTGATTTGATCTTGAAAGTCTTTTCGAGATGTTGAGTTGTTTCAACACCGATGCATTGGTCCTATGCGCTGTCCACGGAATACGGAGCATTCTTCGCCAGCACCACATCTCAAAGGCGTCTATGCGATGCCGATCAGCTGATTTGATAGTCCATGTCTCAGCTGCATATGTGGTACTGAGCTACAAAACCCTAATAACAAAGAGGTTACCTTCATCAATTCATACTGCAAGTCATCAATTTGATTTTTCAGCTCAGCATTCTCTGTATCTCTGCTGTTGACTGCATCTTGTAGTTGAGCCACGCGCAGGGTCATGGCATGATGGCTCTCATGCAGGGTGGTGCACAGCCCTTGCAAGCGACAGTTCTCTGCCGTTACTTCTTCATTGGTTGCACGGATTACCTCATCTAGCGATGGTGCTGGGGTGCCCTCTAGAAAAAGGATTTACAATAAAAATAATAATGTTACAGAGAACCCTATTACTAGAGACATAAGGTTCATAATCATACATATCCAGTTGTTTACAACTTGAGTTGTTTTTGTTATTGTTTTTTTGTCGAATTGCGTGAAACAAACAACACGCGTGTTGGTATTCCCAGAATGGTTTAGAATTATTGTGACAGGTATAAATACGCGCCCGACGGCCTCCGTGAGGCAGTTGACTTTCGGAAAGAAGAGAAGTAACATCAAGTGATACCAGCAATACAAGTGAACAATAGTGACCTCAGATACAATCGTGGACAACAAATTGCCTATGTTTGGAAGTGTGTATTGATACTCGGATTAAGGAGTGCAATAGAGTCTCATAGGAATTACCAGGTGTTTCATTCCAAATCTCCAAAGTCTTACTCTTAAAAAAAATATAAAAAACATACATACAGCCGAACGTAGAACCTCCTCCTTTTTGGAAGTCGGTTAACAATTCTTAAAATTGTTTATTTCTCAATTTGACCATTATATTATATCACACAATAACTTTGTGTGATTATGTGTGTGTACATATAAATAAAATTGAAGAGTCTGTAGTTTCAAAATAAATGTGTTTTCACAAGAGCTTATAGTTATTTACATGATACTAAAACACAAACTTGTCTGTCTATCATTTGCCCAGGCTGAACCGATTTTAATAGGTCTCTCACTGGATGATAGAGGAGATTATTGGGCAACATAAATAATATTAGCATGGATGTATTCTTGAATGAACCACCACTTCTATTTATCTTAGTGTGGGCACTTGGGACTTACCACATATTCAACCTTAAGCTCCGGGACACAGATCTGTGCAGACTCTGCCTAGTGGCAGAGGAAACACTCCTGCGTATTCTACATAATGGGGGTGATGACTAGGTATAGAATATATTGATTTTTATGAGACATTCAGGTAAATATTAACTAATTAATATGTAAAAAACAAAGATATTTATTTTGCAAACATCCACATAGGCTGTTTGCAAAATAAATAAGATTATATAATTTAAAATATTCATAAATTTTTAGCTTTCTTACACTAAACATGACATTTTTCAATATCAGAACGATAAACTTAAAAGCAAAAATAACAAAGATATTTGTAATTTTGCTTGAACGCCCATACAAATGTAACGATCACTGAATAAACAATATCAATAACTTGTGCCATTGCGTGTTTCAGGGATATGTGGCAGTGCTGCAAATCTGACCCTTTAAATACCTGTAGCTCCTAAAGTAATGATCATAGATATCCTGGTACTTTTAGAAAATTGCTTTAATATAAGCATACTTCTAATTTACATACAATTTAAAAAACTGTCATCATCCCTATTGTCCAGCTCCAATACATAAATGCAACCTCCACCATTCCACAGTAAACCCGCTGTACCTGGCAGCAACCAGTATTGGAGGGGAAATCTAGTGAGTGGCAATCACAATCGGTCGGAAGTGGTCAACATGATACAGGGACCTTTTGAAGACCTGCAGCGTTGCTACATCAAGAAGATGGATGTATTCTTACCTTCCCCTTCTCCTTTAATAGCCTTCCATATCTTATCGTTCCTCTGCTGCAGTCTGTCAAAGGCCTGCAGTACCTTAGCCACGGCTCTTTTGCTAACTTGCACTCTGTTTGCCAGTTGTGCATCCAGCTCCTCCTTGTCCCATGTTGACAGTTGCATTAAGAATGAGGTTGTCGCCTCATTTTCATCTATAACATGGAAATTCTGGTACATATACTGAAATAAACAATATTACTTAATAATCCAAAATAACTTCTACTGAATTCTGGATTCAATTTCTGTGTGGAATAATCTGAAACACCTTATTTATTCAAGGATATGTATTAATAGAAATTAATGGAACATTCGCAGAGCCCATGTCCATGTGCTTGCCATGGATCTTTAAGTTTGTGAAGTTCGCTGCAGAATGAGTATGCACATTCATACAGACGCGAACACACCCCACCTGCAGCGTTTGTACCGTTATTGATTGATTGCACAGTCATTTGTTGCTAACTTCACAAACACAATATCTCGTGGTGGGCACTGCACATCTATATGAATGTGCATATCATTCCACAGCTAACTTCACAAACATAAAGTTCTGTGGCGAGCACTGTAAGAGCTATCATAATTATTTTTTGTAACTAACTATGCGTACATCACAAATTCTTAACATAGGAAACCCTAAATCTTTTATATACTTTACAATATAAGCCTTCCTTTTAAATCAATCTGTCTACTGTTAAAAACCAAATTGAAATCTGTTATGTAGTTTCTAAACTTCAAAAGATCTAAGCAACAACAAATGACAGGAAGCAACTTTTGATTATGCTAAGATTAAGATGTAGATCATGTACGAGTAATTTAGGTCACAACAACAAGGTAGGCATTAAAGTAGTCATGCCTCAAATTATACAAACCAGCATGAAACATGAAATGCCACAAAGTACATACAAACTATTGGTTTAAAACCCTAACATGTTGTAAACCTATAAAAATTAAAAGTCCTTAAGGGGTTCTTTGTATGTGTTAGAATGTGCTAATATCCAAGTCATGAGAAATTCATTTCTTTTGTTACAATCAGTAATGTATGTATGTACAATAACGATTATGTAAATAACAGAATATTACATTAAAAGTTTTCTGTAATTGAATAAGTCATTATAAATTACTTTTGTTTTCTGATTCATCTGCAGTCTCCGCATCGAAGCGTTGTAGCAACACTCGAATGTCTTCGTTGAGTAGATTCCAGTATCTATTAACAACGCACAGTACTGCATCATCTTGGGTCTGTCGCTTTTCAAGCTGTTCTATCCTTGCTCTCAGCTCAGCTTCACATCTGTGACGTTGCTCTATTCTCTGTAAATGTAAGACAGTTTATGGTCTGTCACCACCCTAAAGCATAATGTAGCACTCCTAGGATGTTCAAGGGAATAACACGTTTCATATTATTATATAAGCAAGTTTTTGACTACAATTGTGCCCAATGGCAAGTAGAAGAGGATGCATGCTTGGTGGAATGCACTTGTCTATAAAATCCCTAGCTACCGTTGACTTGAAAATATCATATTGAATGTGGCAGGGAAAACAGAAACTGGAAGGGCATTTTAAATCTTTGTGTTTATAAGGAAAGAGGAATAATAATATAATGATAAGTTTAGATTGACTCAGATCCTTTGGTTCATTTTTATAATCATTAAATTGGATTATAATAAAAACTACTTGAGTTAAATTGAAACATTACTCCTTCACAAGTGTGATTGCTATTCTGTGTTTTTGTCATTGAAATGTTTGCAGTTAACTTAAATTATGAAGGTCATACAACAAAAGGTCTGACAATGTCGCCTAAACATGCAATTAAGGCTAATATCTGTTGTAGGTTGTAAAAACAGCTGTAAAGTTTACATGTCAAACAGCTGACTGTTTGATAAGAAATACTTTGATTAGGATGATAATGTTCAATTAATATTAAATTTTAATGTTTACAGAAGTAAAACCTAATGTTATTCATATCTATATGGTTACCTGAGCCAATTTCTTGTTCTGGAATTGAAGCACTTTTATGTCCATCTCTTCAAGGGTGGAGACTGGTCCTATTAGGTGGGGTTCAAAGTGAACTTTTTTGATCGGCGGCTGACTGCTGCCATTGCCACCATCTTCGGCTGTACGTTTCGACATTTTGACCTGAAAAATTAGATAAAAACCATAATAGTTTCCTTTGGAAACTAGAACTATTGATTGGGTTAATACGAACAAATTAAGAAGTATAAACGGATGCATTCATTTCGTTAACGAATAGAGCGTTTTAAAATTTAGTCGGGTAATATACAAACCTGCTTGTCAATATTGACAAATCGGAATTTGTGCTTTTTATGAAAAATCTACATTCATTAGGCTATTACATTTTATTAGATCGTTCAAAGCCTATCATTTTTAAACGGCTTCATTTATTTTTAAGCAAAGAAATCAATTTAACTATAAAATTAGAGTTATCCCTTCCCTTGTACCACCTCAGCCAGCCACAGACGAACAACCTCAACAAATTCAAAATATCCAACCCATAGATAAATGATCTAACCATAGAGCAAGATGTTTAAAACTCTCAGACCAATTACCATAGGACATCAAACGCTAGAATTTACTCCTCTAACAAAAGTATATTTGATCACGATTTAACGTATTTATACAAACTGCGCCTATAGAATCGATATTTCATTGTGTTATATATATCACAAACATGTGTGTGCGACTTAAATTTAACACAGGATATATTTATTGGTGCTGAATATTTTCAATATCTTAGTTTACCTCATCCCCTTCAAAAAATTATAGACATATTTCTATACGATATTTTATTGTAGTAGTCGTTTTGCCTTGCCATCAAATACCGGTTTGTGTAGTTGCATGGCATAAAAACGCTGCACGGCAACAACTTCTGCGGTGGAATTCATAGTCGTAGTAGGGGCCCCCTAAGGGGATTATTCAGCCGCTATGTGTCGAATTCAACCCCTACGCGTTTCATAGACAAAAGAAACCCCTCATTTGACAGGAGCTGGCGGCTGACTGCTGAATTACCGATATTTGTCAGCCAAACCATCCCCTGGCATTTTTTTTTTGTTGTTATTCGTGATTTATTTATTAAAAAGTGGACTTGGAAAGTGTTAAGACTGTGTATAAACAGCGAGTTATATCAGTATCCAAGATAAATATTCGCAATTGCGTAAATCTAGTTTAATACTATGGCGTTATGGAATGTACGAAAGATTCTCATATTAGGCATAATATGCCTCTGTTTGATGAAGAATGAACACAGAAGACCCAAGAGAGGAATACCAATACCGCTATTATTATGCATTCTAGCAGCACTTCGATTCTATGTAACGGGATGTTTCCAGGTACGTACCTTTGTTCATTATCAATAATCCCCGTATTCTTACGGAAATTCCCATTTCCGTAGAAACGGGTATAAAATATAGCCTATAGAGCTCGGGGATAGTGTAGCTTCCCAACAGTGAAAGAATTTTTTAAATTGGTTCAGTAGTTCCAGAGCCTACATACCTACATACAAACAAACAAATCTTTCCTGTTTCTATTATTAATAAAGATAAATTAGGAGTAGATATAAAACCAATTAGCCCAGTGGGTATGACCTCTGCCTTTGACTATGAGGTTGTAGGTTCCCAACAGTGATAGAATCTTTCAAATCAATTCAGTAGTTCTAGATCCTATACAAAACAAACAAACAAATTTTTCCTGTTTATAATATTAGTATAGATAAATTAGGAGTAGGTCAAAATCCATATAGCCCAGTTGATATGACCTCTGCCTTCTATTTGGAGGGTGTAGGTTCAAATGCTGTCTGAAACATGCACCTCCAAATCATTTCAGTTATGTGCATTTTATGAATTTAAATGTATATCACATGTCTCATACGGTGAAGGAAAAAAATTGTCTCTACATGTGTGAAGTCTGCCAATTCACATTGGGCCAGAGTGGTGGACCTTATCCCTCTCATTCTGAGAGACTCATGCTTAACATACTCATGATGAAGAATTTAATTAGTTTGTTTGTAATCTAACCTATATAAATGTTAGGTATACCCATCTAGTTTTGATTTAGGAAATATATAACCTACATAAATGTAACTAACATAATGTTTATTTTCAGACTGTAGGTGCAGTCCATCAAGCATTCTATGAAATAACAGAAATGCCACAAGTCAAGCTGTATTGATGGCACGCATAGGTATACATATAAACAACCCCGGAGGACCCTATACACAGATTTAAAGAAACCAGCTATCATGGCAGGGAATAGCAGTGATGAGCTCTGAGAATACTGTTTTACCAAGAATACTGAGAATACTTTGGTCCTTGAAAATCTGAGTTTTCAGATTACACTAATTGGAAGACCCTCATACCTTGAAAAGTCAGCAGCATTTAATATCGAAGTAGTAGGAGTGAGTGCAGTGTATTGTAAGGTGGTCACTCACCTATATACAAATCTTAATTGAATGAATGATGGAAAATAAAAATTTATTGATTCACATCTTTAATAAAGATAATTATTAAATGTTTACTTCTGCATTTTTCATTTAAGTCTGGCCCTATAAAAATATACAATAATAACAATAAGTTATATGTAAATTATGTATTTATTGTTGTTATTAATTAAACTTTGTATCAAAAGGACATAGGTTTGATTTTAGAATTGCAATAAGTGTGTGTGGTTCATTATTATCAGCCCATTACCAGGCCAAGCTTACCTACTAAATACATATATAATATTATGTGATCTAAAGCTTTGTGAAATGCAATTTTACCACTATTCCTAAGGATAAGCTACACCTATATTTATTTACTGCACTTACTATAAATTGTAAAAAAATACAACATAATAGTACCTACTTGTAATTATTTCAGGTAATAGGCATGATGACTGATTTTGAAAAACAATCCTAAAATGTTCGGAAGAGTCTACTATTTACGAAAAATATAATATTTCGGTATATAATAAAGGTTTATGTTGGAAAAAATACATTTTAAATTTAAATTCTCTGATTCCCGCTAAAACGCTAGTCTGTTTAATGGCGGCTGCTTGTGACGTTGCTGGTTCGTAAAGACAATAACAGCTGATTTATTGCTCTTGTTAGTTGTATGACTTTAAGTTTGTTTACGTTTGAATTTTTAATTTTTTCATTACAATGATGAATCCATATGTATATCGTTGGTGTGCGGTTCCTCAATGTACTAATACATCTATAAAAACTCCAAAAAAGCTTTTTATTCAAGTTCCAAGGAAGGAAAATATAAGAAATACGTGGTTAAAACTTGCAAGGCGAGATTCAGCAAATATAGCTCCTAGCTCCGTTCTATATTTCTGCGAAGACCATTTTGATGTAAGTATTATTGCATAATACTAAATAAACACGTCTTTTAATTTTAATTCGACTTGCTTAGTTTCAATGATTATTGTAAGGTTAAGAATATTGGTGATAGAGGATGTTATTATACCTCATAGATTAGAAAATAATACAATGCACCGTTTAATCACACTAAACATCTTTTGCAGTTACCAAATGATATGGAAAACTATATAAAGTATTGTGTGATGGGTGCAGCTGCACGAGTTCGTATGAAACCAGGATGCATTCCTAAGAAGTATGAGTGTCAACCAGATAGAAGAAAACGTACTTCCAACATAACTGAACGATCGTACGTTATTAAAAAACAACGAAGGATGCTAATTCAAGAGTGTGAAAAGGATTTGACTCAGGCTACATCTACACAACAGTTAGAAACCATTGACATTTCATCGGAAAGTTCAGGTATCTTCTATTATGAAAAAAAGAAAAATTGGTTTAATTATCCTCCTTCATTGGTTAGCTTATGTGGCTTCGGAATACAAAACCCTGGATATGGCTAAGTAATAGTGGTAGTTATTGAATTTAACATTGTCATCCCATCCCGTCATTGTCATAACATGCCCCGTGGTGGGTGTTTAAGCTCCACTGCCTTCCTCCTATAAAAAAAAATGCCTGGCCCTGTAGGGTACTATTAAAATAGGCTGAAAATGATGACTCAACCTGCTAACCCACATTAGAGTAGAGTGGTAGGTATTAGCTCCATATCCACATATAATTTGATTCATGTTAGATAATTACATGTTATTTCCTGGTAGAGTAATTATGATTGGCTTATAGGGACAATTTTTTTTTTGTAGAATGATATTTTAAAACACATTACTTTTTTTCTAGTTTTGCACACAATCGAAGATGAAGTGCCAACAACCTATCCGGAATCAGCTGACAAATCTGTACAAGTGATTATGAGACGCAAATTTAGAAGCAAAGCTGTCCAGACAGAGGTTATGTCCATAAACCAGTTTACATCACCAATAAAACCTGAGCACAAATCTGTTTCTACATCCCCATTTAAAATTGTTCATTGTCCAACCCATACTATTAAACCAGGAATATCAAACTTATATAAAACATCAAAATTTACTATAGAAGAACAATCTGACATTAGGGATTCGTTATATACACCAACTCAAGAAGAAATATCTCCTTCCATGCAGTTTCTTCCAATACAGTCTTCAGATTGCAGTGAAGTTATTGAAGAAGAAAAAAAAGAAGAGGCTTCAAATATCATAAAATACACTGTGATGAAAATTATGAAAAATCCACGATCTTACATGGGTCTCCCCAAAAACTGTTTATATTTGATCGAGTTAATTGCTACAGACACACAAATTCCGGTTAATCATGTACTGCTTTGCTTAAAAAAAATTAGATTAAATAGTCCATTCAGAGAATTAGCTGATGATTTTTCTATTTCAACCACCTATGCAAGCAAAGTATTTTTTAAAAGTATTCCGATGATAAATAGCGTAATGAGGCCATTCATTGTTAAGTTGGACAGTGTATTAACAAAGCGTACTCTGCCTATGGCCTTTAGACATAAATTTCATAAAACTAGTTGTATAATAGATTGCTTAGAAATTGAAATTCAAAAGCCTTCTAAAGCAGTTAATCAAGCATTATCATGGTCAGATTATAAAAAAGCCAACACCATTAAATATTTAGTGTCTTGTACACCAAATGGACTGGTAAATTATGTATCACCAGGCTATGGAGGTAGAGTAACTGATACATGCTTGGTGGAGTCATGTGATTTTATAAAACATTTAGAACCTGGCATGTCTGTTATGGCGGATAGAGGATTCAAACATGTAGAGCAATATCTATATCAACACAAGGTGCAACTTGTAAGACCTCCAAGTGTTGTAACTGGTAAGAAACTATCCAAAAGTGAGGTGAAAGAAACCAAGCAGATTGCTAGTTTAAGGATACATGTTGAAAGGGTGATTAGACGCTTACGAGAGTTTCATATGTTAAAGCCTCATGCATGTCTTAATCCAAATTTTGTGAAAATCCTTGATGAGATTATCCAAATTGCATGTGCTTTGATAAATTTACAGGATTCCTTAATTAAATAAAAGTACAATTATTATTATTTTGTGTTTTATTTTTAAAGTAATAAGGAAGGTTATTTTAAATTTTTAAATAAAGATATAACCAGACAAATATACATAAAGAAACAAATATGATAAATCAAAATTATGTTAAAATTAAAACTATGCTTGAATATCTAAAATATATCAACTAGAACATTAGTCAGACTTCTTAATCTTATTATTAATATATCCTTAGAACGGAAAACTTTCAGCAATAGAAATGGCAAGGGGACGGGAAAATTAATTTTGGTATTATGAAAAATGGGACCTTGGAGCAGAACATAAGCTAATTTTTATACCTAAAATAAAAAGAGAATGGGGTGGAATAGGGGTTGAAGGAAGGTTTGTATGGAAAGTCGATATTGATAGTGATAATAGAATTGAAAAATAAATTGATTTATATATTTTCTTAATATATAAAAGTGAAAGGTGAAATAATGAAATCTTGAAAATAGGTTGATGTACAAAGCTGAAATTCGGCAGGGAGGTAGTTAACAGTTAGTAGGTGTCCACTAATAACAGATATTGCTAGGGCTGGATTAAAGTGGTCTAAGGGACGAAGTCACAGGCATCCACTAGTGAAGGAATACACTAACTTTTTTTGTATTATACGAGTAAGAAAATGGACTTTAACAATGGTTACATTGAGTAAAGTTTGTTTAGCACTATAGCACTGTAGCTATGTTCTACACTAGTTGTAGTAACTTAAGATTACTCTATGTAATATCTATTAAAAACCATTTTCTTTTACAAAAATTTGGCTATTGAAAAGAGTTACTGCTACCAGTATTGTGGTCACCATGCCTCACTATAGTATTGTAGTTTTTTTTTTATTTTTAGGTAATAAATCAGTACTTACAAAGTAGTTTGGTATAACACTGGATATACATTTTGTTTCCACAAATTAACTAAAATATTTATAATATCACGTGTATATATATCATCATAAATTACACGTATAATTTCAACTTTTTTATTTGTGCTATAGTCCTTGTCTGCAACACAAAAATAACCACTTTGTAGCCCAGTCAAATGCATTTGTATTTGCATTTGTGTATTATACTTTTCAACTGGCTTGCCATTCTTAACATAATTCATATAAGTTTTTGCACTTGTTGGGCATTTTATTTCAATTATGCTATCTTCACATATCCCATCTGGTGTACCTGCTATCATAGGATATTGTTTTGAAAGCATGAGCCCACACTTTTTTATATTTTTTCCTAAATGTATACCTACAGTTTTTCTTACATCGTCTTCTAATTTTCTGCCACGTTTCATGGCTAGTGTGTCTGGAATACTAGCTCCAATTATTTGTGCTATTAATGTACCATCAGTTTTTTTACACCGACTAAATTCAAATGCACGAGATGCTGTGATCCTTCCATATCTAAGTTCAAACCAAAGGCTGTTTTTGTGTTGTTCCCTTGTAGCCTTTTCTATATCCAATATAATGTCATTAGACAGAACTACATTTTTTAAAAATATATCACAAGATTGTTCATTATATTTCAACACCAGCTGGTGCATAGATACACTTTGAAGGCTATCACAAATGTAACTTGATTGATACTTCAGTAGTTCACAGTCTTTAAGTTTATTTTTCTTCCCTATTTCTAAAAATTTATTGTAGACACTATTTTTGCTTGTTAATGTAGGTACACCATTTGCCAATTCTTTTGCTGTCATGTATTTCAGGCTCGATCCAACACTGGACAGTTTAGACTTCTTCCAATAACATGTTACAGAAGTACATGCTGGCTCTTCACTCCTTCTATGTATCCACATTAGGAATGCTATTGAGTGTTTGCAGCCTCCTTGAGAAGCGATACAGTCGTGACACTGTACAGAGACGACAACTTCTTCTTCTTCATCTATTACTAGTGTTACTGCATACAGCTTAGCGTGAACCTTATGTTCAGGGCAAATTTTACACTTTACTGTGCACATTTTCCCATCACGTTTCAGCTGTACATAACTCACGGCGTCGTCGCCATATGATGGTCTTGAAGACCTATAATAGAAGTAAAAATGTAATTAGTAAGTACCAAGCCAATGGTATTTCCATAACATAACCTTAAAATAAACTCAAAACGAAACTGTAATTTAATGTAAATTTGAGAAGGTTTTAGTTATTTAAGACATTACTTACATGGAGGTTTTTATATTTCGAAATTCAGCCGAAATATAGTCCTGGTTTGCTGCAAAATATGCTCCCAACATCAATAAGTCAACTCTTGGCAAATTTGAGCTATTTGCCTTGAAAAATCCTTGTTCCATAGTTTGCTAACGTTTATTTTTGTACTAGGTACACAAAAGAGAAACACTAGATGGACAGGAATTAGAATTATTGAAAATAAACAGAGTAATTGTTTAGCAAAGCGAGTTAAAACGAATATTTACTGTAAGAAAAATGACGTTTACGAGCCAGCGACGTCATGGACTCTGATTGGCGTTTGGAATAAAATGGCAACCTGCTATGTTTTTAATATTTTATTTCTTAAAAATAAATGTAATCATAATTGTAATTTAAAATAAATTGTGTTTTTTACTTATTATAAATCTTAAAGAATCATATAAAATCGCGATCGTAGTGATTTTTAGTTACAGTCATCATGCCTATTATAGGTGGTTTTGAGTAAAATAAACAAATTTCCTCTGACAATATTTTTTTTATTTCAAGTAGGATTCCACATTACAAAAGTATGAAATATCAAACTACTTATATAGTAAATAGTATGCTTGGGATTTCTCTGCGTGATCGTATCACAAATGAGGAGATCCGCAGACAAACCAAAGTCACTGACATAGGTAGCACAGCGAGTCGTGAAGCTGAAGTGGCAATGGGCAGGCCACATAGATCGAAGAGCCGATGAAATCGCAGTGTTGGTCGAACCCCCACTAGGTGGACCAAGGGCATCAAGCGGGTTGCAGGGAGCCGCTGGACGCTGGCGGCTCGAGACCGTTGTGTTTGAAAGTCCATGCAAGACGGCTATGTCCAGCAGTGGACGTCCATCGGCTGATAATTTTGTATATGATCATGTTCGTCCACATAACTTCAATATTTTTCTAACAACTCCTTCTTGTGAGAAAGAAACTTTTGGATAAAATTGATCTATTGTACACTAGAACGAATTAAATTTTACTACGATAAATAAAAACGAAAAGTAAATGAAAATATTAGAAACTCAATTATTTTGTAAAATGTCAAAGAAATAACAAAATACGTCTCTCTGTGGTTGTGTCACAGAATTTTCAAAGATCTAATGTAAAATCATAGACAACATTTGCTTGAAACTCTAGTCACCTAGGGGCTCTCCAGTAGTTTGTTTATGAAATGCAATGAACGATGATTCAATAGTCAGCCCCTGGGTGAATACTGAATATTGGTTTGTGGGGGATTGTTCACTTCACGACTATGAATTCCAGGGTTAGTAAACTACCCTGGAATTCATAGTCGTGAAGTGAACAATCCCCCACAAACCAATATTCAGTATTCATAGTCGTGAAGTGAACAATCCCCCACAAACCAATATTCAGTATTCACCCAGGGGCTGACTATTGAATCATCCTTCATTGCATTTCATAAACAAACTACTGGAGAGCCCCTAGGTGACTGGAGCACAGACCACAAATCACAGACCACAAATGAAGCAGACCTCTGACTCAGAACAAAGCTTTGTGCTGGTTAGAAATTTTGTATGTGTGTATAAAAATGTCATTCATAAATTTCTCGGACCTCTCTTTTACACTTGGGAAAAAATTAAATGTGGGGGGAAAGCCCTATCTCTTTCTAATTCAACACATGCATATATTTCGTAGTAAAATTAGGGATGTGCAAAAATCGTAATTAGAGAAATTAGTGCTGAAAACACACACTTGTTGAAGATTTTTTAATGTACCGATTTTAGAAATTTCCGGTTTTCTCTTACACTACTAGTGCACCTAAATTTATATTTACTTGTTAGATTTTAAGGAAAAGAAAAGCCTTTAATATATTTAAATCTATTTATTTTGTTACTGTCTGTTAATTGTGTAGTGACTCTACCACCGGTTCGGAAGGCAGATTCTACTAAGAGCCGGCAAGAAACTCAGTGGTTGCTCTTTAAAAAAAAACATTATTTGCAATTGTAATTATCATTCAAAATCCCCAAAATTACAAATATTGTGTACATGCAAATTTTAGGCTGGTGGAAAATCACTTACATATTGTTTTTCTATAACATTATGAGGATTCAATAAACAAATAAATTTGAGACAGAACAGTGTAACAGAATCAACATAATATTCTTAGTTCTTTACTATTTTTTTTTTACTTGACCTTGTAAATTACTAGTTTCAGTATTAAACATTTTTTTTACAAATTTAGCAATTTTTTTACAATATACATTAGAATGTAATACAAAGAGCAAGATTTCTAATTAAAAGTACAAAAAGGACAGGATATCACAGGAGGCACAGATTTGTTAGGACTTATACTTAATTATATGTATATTACTAGCAGACTTGACCATGGTTTTACCGGAATAGTAGTTTTGATTATAATGGGTGCTTGGCAGTATTTCCTATAACTCTGGGGTTACTCTTTAACGAAAATTAATACATAATAAAATTATATAATGACGTACATAATACATTAATACATATTTATAATTATGACGTAGCCAAGTTTTACGTATTTTAATGTTTGAAGACATAACAAGATTTTATTTATTAGTTAAAAAAAATATTAGTTATGCAGTTCGGTTCCTTTATGTGGACTCGTCGACACCTTGAAGTTATGGGAAATACTCCCGAGCACCCTGTATATGTTACAGATGTAGCTTTCTAGTAAAGAGTGGATTTCTAAAATCAGTAGTGTAAGTTTTTGAGTTAACTCTTAACAAACAAAAATCTATAATAATAGTCTAACAAAAATATAAATACAATAATAGAATACAAATACCTAATAACTTACTCTTACAAAAGTAATAGTTTGAAAGAATTCAAAATGGAAATTTGAAAGACTGATAAATAGCATGAAAAATAATCTTTAATATCCAAGTTAAGAAAATATGAATATAAACATACGGTATGAAAAAAATACTGACTTCGGTGGTGTGTAGATCTATAGCTAGCACCTTAACTTACTTTATTTTTAAGCATATCTTCCATTTCCTTTCCTTTCTTTCTAGTATCTACATTGTGCATCTTCCTATTAAAATTAATACACAATTGTCTGACTTGCATTCTTCTAATGACAAACAACCAAAAAGCGTTAAAAAAATCCAATTTATGCTTGTCACAAGATAAGAAAGAAGTATCGAGCCGATTTTTAAATACGTTAATTAAATCTGTGTAAATGTAAACGTTACAAATTTTTGGCAATATTTCGTCAATTAAATAAATACATTGTCATACAAGACTCATAAGATTACGAGACGGATGATAAAAAATTCTGGTACTTGCATTATATTCTCTGGATTCAATTAAAGAGTGAAATGGTTCATTTACATCAGACAATAGTGCATTTTTACAACTTTGGCAGTCTGCACTATCTAGTTTTGGAAATAAATATCTGCAAATTGCACCTGCAAAAACACAGCTTGAGTTTGAAAAACATTTTCGGAAGGAATACAAGTATCTATGAAATCTAAATTTTGATGTTGTGATGTGTAATCAATACATTGAATATCTATTTTTGGTCTATTAATTAAACTCCTGAGAGAACCGAGCATTTTATCTTTATCGCGAGAACAATTTGCATATATAGAACTATCAGATGTCATATCATTAATTAACAATGTCTTAAATGACGAAATAAAATTGTGACAATCTGGGTGTGTATTAGAGCCACCATTACCTCTGATTTGTGAAAAAAAATCCAGGGGATCCTGGTTTAATTGCTGAAGACTCAAGAAGTTAACGCCTGAAATGTTTTTAAAATCTTTACGGTTTTTATATCGTGACAAAAGTTACGTAATGAAATTGGCCTCATTTTTCTTGAGCCTGTAGCATCAAATTTCATTGATTGTAGTTTTTTCACTGCTTCATTCCAAAACTGAAAGTGATCTGATTCTAAAGATAAAGCATTACGTAAACTGGTACTTTTATGACCACCACCACTAAGGCTATCAAACAAATTGTTCATGAATAATATTATTTCAGCAGTGAATAAGCCATTTTCAATGTTAATAGGTGGGACACTATAATTATGGTCCATTCTAAATCGTTCGCATGTCTTCAAATGCATCGATAGAGAGGTGTAGACTGTGTTGCTGAATACTTCTGCATTGGTTGACCTGTAATGTAAAATGAAATTTGGTTAAAAATTGTACAATAGTATGAATAACATAATAGTTATTGTCTCGTTGGTCCAGTGCTTAGCCCGTGCGGATCACGAGGTACTAGGTTCAAATTCTGTCTCATTGCCAAACCAAAATCTTGGAATAGGAATAGGAATAGGAAATGGCCAACATTAATAAAATCTTTTTAACAAAACGACTTCAAAATAACAAAAAAAAAAACTTAAAAGCGAAAAATAACATAGTATGTGCTACCTTCAGATTACTTTGAAGGCGGTGGCAAGTGAGTGACATAATAATCAAAGCCGTTTCTTTTAAATCCTAAAACTTGATTGATATGATTTAATCGGCTTAAGTTACTGAATTACTGTGTTGGTACTGCCTTCAAAATGATAACGTAAATGCTAATTTATATGGAATTGAAACAGTGCAGTAGTACCTATAGATGGCGCTGTTTCAATTCCTCATAAATTCGCATTTACGCTAACGCGACCGGCACAGTATCAAACTGCCACTAGTCCCTCTGAAGGTAGTACATACGATGTTATTTTTCCCTTTTCATTTTTAGTCGGTTAAAGTTTTTTGTTACAAAGATTTTATTTTTCTGTCTTTAGTGTGTCCTAGCATAGTGAACGAAAGCGCCACAGTACGGGAAAATTCGTTATTTTCATTTCAACACAAAATTACTGAACCGATTGTCATAAAAATTTAATGGAACCAATCTGGAACTATAATCTTTTAACAAAAAAAGAATTTTTAAAATTGGTTAAGAAAAAACAAGTGTCGAATTGAGAACCTCCTCCTTTTTTTTAAGTTGCTTAAAAAGCCGTTAATTTGCATTTTTTTGTTCTAATAATACTTTTATATTGAATCTTCGGTAAAATAATACATTTTTAAATATATATTCATCACGCGAAGACGCGTGATTCGTGTTTTTAACGTATTGCCACATTACTATTAGTAAAAAATAAACTTTAATAAAGTATTTTTCACTACTCTTGCTCAAAAACACTGTCATATTACCACTCCACAGCGGGGCTATACAAGCATATTAGCCTCTAGGGGCTAAAGTAATTTTGTTTTTTTAATTCTTGTCTGTTACGAGTACTAGCTAAGTACTAGCCTACTATAAAACAGAGGAGGTTTTATTCGAAAATAGAATCATTATAGGTAAGGCCCCGATTGTTTTGAAAAATAAATAAAAAACTTTAAATTGGAATAAAATGCACCGTTCTTGTCTGTGGAATGCGTTTATTTTTTTATTTCATTTTTATTGAGTTGCGAATATAGCGAGATTTGAAGACATGGGACATCCTTTACGGTGTATAATACCTTTAACCTCCTCCTTACTCCTACCTCCAATACCTTTGCCTTTTTCTCATGTGAAAAAAATAAAATTAAAAAGCGGGAATTTAAAAAACAATTGGCGTGAATAGTACACACTTGATTTTTTACAGAAATTCATTGTAAATTTGTGACCGTAACTTACATATTTTTCAACAATAATTGTTATTGTTGTTTTCATCTAGTGAGAATGGTGATCTTAATTTGGAGATGGATGAAATCTTCAATCTGTTACCATCAAAGTCGAAACGCATTTACTTAAATACTTTCCTACGATACCTACGAATACCTACGAAAAATTTAATAAGTGGAGAAAACAACAACGAATTAATTCACTTACGAAAGGAGTATTTTAAACTATTATCTCCCACGTTTACCTCACATACTCATTATTCATCTTCACAGTAGTCGGAAATTATGTTACCGGGTAAAAGCATTGTCCTTAATATCCAAAATTGTAGACTTTTTACATTTAATTTTCAATTAAAATAAATCATTGAACATGTTCTAAACTATTTTATTTTCTCGCAATCGTAGTGAAAAGCAGAGTGTAACACATGGGGCTAAACCGATTATAAACTCGGTTTCTATTTAGGCCTAAAAATACCTCCTATATAATGGGTCTTTTTAGCCCCTTGTATAACAATCTACTATTTTAGAAGACTAGCGGATGGCCGCGACTTCGTCCGCCCTTAAACCTCTTCTTACGAAAACGGGAGTAACTACTCCCGTTTTCCCTACATACGTTTACCCTTCACTACTCTGCTCCTATTGATCGTAGTGTGATGAATATAGTATACTATATCCAGGAGTATGAAGAATAATTGTACCAAGTTTCGTTAAAATATGTTGAGCAGTTTTTGTTTCTATAACGAACATACACACAGACAGACAGACCGACATTTGATGTTTTATTGTAACCAGAACGCGTTGTGAGCTATTTTTCCGCTCCGGTCCCGCTTTTGCTTTGAGCTATTCGGTGCGCGGCCGGATTTTGCGCTTTTTATGTGCTTGGGTATAATGCGGCGGCCACGGTCGGAGGCCCTACCACAAACCCCCGGCCGAAGGCCGGGGTATAATTAGGCGCGTGGGCCAAGGCAGCGCGTTTTATGTGCTTGGGTGAAATGCCTAGCCAAATCAAAAATCAAAATCTACTTCACTATAAGTAAGTTCTGCGTAGTTTTACTTTACAATGAATGGGTATACACTCAATCATCCCCTGTTTTCCTAACCATAGAGTTGGATTTTTTTCCAAATTTATCATCATCGTCATCATCATATCAGCCGATGGACGTCCACTGTAGGACATAGGCCTTTTGTAGGGACTTCCAAACATCACAATCCTGAGCAGTCCGTTTTGATAATTTTGTTTTGTTAGAAAGGAAATATAATGAAAAAAAATTTATACACATTTTGTGGCTTGATACATAACAGCTTAACACCGTCCAAATAAAATGACGTACTTCAACATGTTTTCTGGTGAACTGACAATTTTAGTAGGTATAGAAACACGAATATCAAGTTTGACAGCGTTTCATACTCTATTACCTAATGACATACAAAAAATTTTAATTTACTATAACTATAAAATTCATTATTATTTACACAAGTAAACTTAAATCCTTATCAAAATTAATTACCTAATAATCAAGAGGATATTATAGAGATAAGATTTGCCTTTTACAGTATGTTAATTAGTCATATAGTTTCGAAGATAATACAAAATTTCAGCAAAGACGCAAAAATGCCGCTAAAAGACGCCCCGCTGTTTCCCCCTCATATGTGTCCTAAAGCAAATCTTACCAATAAAAAGGTAATGGTAACTGTTTGGTGGTCTCAGCATGGTGACATTCACTATAGTTTTCTCCGATCTGGTCAAGCAATAACAGCAGATGTCTATTGTGCCGAACTCCGAACCATGTTGACAAAACTAGCAGTTAAACAGCCCCGACTCATGAATCGATCTTCACCATTATTGCTCCACGACAACGCGAGACCTCACACAGCACGAGAAACCATTTTAACCCTTCAGGAACTGCAGTTAGAAACTATTCGTCATCCTCCATATTCACCAGACTTTGCTCCAACGGACTACCATTTTTTTCGTGATTTGGACAATTATCTACGTGACAAGAAGTTTTCTTCCCAGGAGGCAGTACAAAATGCTTACACACAGTTTTTGCAGTCTAGATCGTCTGAGTTCTATCGCAAAGGCATTAATGACCTTCCCATTAGATGGCAGCAATGTATAGATAATAATGGCAACTATTTTGATTAAATAAATTTGTTAAAAATTAAAAAATAAACAATTTAGATTTTCAGTACAGATCGGCAATTTCATACTTTAACCCCTAATATGATCGATACTGAGGCCCAAAACACTTTTTTGTTATTTTTTGTCTGTCTGTCTACCGCGCACCACGCTAAAACTACTGAATGAATTCAAATGAAACTTAAGTAAAATTAGTGGACTATTTATTATACTTTAATAAACTTGCAAAAATATATATAGAAGGTTGTGAAATAGGGATTGAAAGTTTACATCGCTTTTCACGCGGAAAGAAGTCGCGGGGGTCCGTTAGTTATTTATAAAAATCATAATATATTGGTAACTTGAATTATAAAATTTCATTGGTAAATTAAAAATGTACCTTGACCTCGCGGCTGCTCAATGCAGAACTAGCAAAAGCAAACAAAAGAAAAACAAGATCAGCAAGCCACGCCTACTAGTCAAAAGTTCATTTCTTCCTTTAGTGGCCGAATAAATACTAAAAGCCAATATGATACAGCTGATGTTCTATAGCTCGTACAAGATTGTTAGTCATCACCACGCGACGTCGCGTTACCGGCCTCAGCGTAAAAGGCCGTTTCACGCGACGTCGTGTGATGTGGCACTGAACTTGTTAAGAGAAATTTTAGTAGCAGGAGACACTTGGTGGTGTCAGACTCAGACCTGCGTGCCCCAGAGAGAAATCCTGGTCATTACCTAATGGTGATGTTATTATATCTAATATAAATATTGTTATAAAATAAATAAATAAAAATAAAAAGAGATGACATGATTACACAACTTAAATTCCTAACAAAAGGTAGCTACTGTAAATCGTTGAAGAGTTCCGTTAAGTGTCTTTCGTATTCCTAACCAGACCCCTAATGACAGTCACAACCCATCTAGGTGAAAACTCCTCATCAATACAAAAACTGTTGAGGAATTCCATTAACTGTCCTTAATCTTCATCATCATACAACAACATACTTACACACTTACACACAAAATCTTCGTGAAGTGTGATGGTGTGATATAAAACATATGAAAATATACATAGAAGTGGCGAAAGGGTTGAAAGTGTGTTTCGATTTTTACACGGACGAAGTTGCGGGTGTCCGCTAGTAATAATTATAATTAACTTGCTCTTAAATTAATGAAAATAAATTTGATTAATTACCATAGAACAATCAGATATGGTAAATATATTTTATATAACATTTTATAAACAAACCATACATAATTTAAAATAAATAAGTTATAAAAAGACATGTGTTATCTACCTTCATTTCTAATTTATTTGTTGGTAAACAGTACTCATTAAGAAAGGCTGTAGTATAACAAATGAATTGACTAAAAATGGCTATGTAGTTAGTCTGTATCTGTACACCATAGAAGGTGAGAGAGGATCACCATGAATCCATGGAATGCTAAAATATTTGTCTCATACTTGTGCATTATATGAATATCTCTGTGAGCTTTGTTCAAATTTTTTTTGGCGCACCTACTAACAGTAAACCTCCGAAACCCCTGCATATTAAATTTCATTTAAATTGTTGGAACTTTTTCAGAGATTCAGCTTGTATATACACAAGGAATGCTTGTTTAAAGGTATTAAAAAGGGATTAAAACAACTTGCCTTCATCTTGTCATAAGAAGTTGGTCTAATGTGTTTATCCGTCAGGGTTGTGGTTCTTGCACGTCCGGCTTCACCATCTGTAGCATAGAGCTCCTCAATGATGGACCACTGTGCACGTTGATTACCAATAAGTAGGTCTTTTTTCTGGAAATTGTTTCGAAAACATTTTAATAAATGTGGTACATCATACATGTGATATATTTTATTATTATTATAAATATAATAAAAGACATTATCAGGATCATTACTATTATTACGGTTAATAAGTAAATCTCAGATATTAATGAATTTATTGCTGCAACATTAGCAGACCCTTGATCTGAGACAGTACATCTCACCCCATATCCCAATTTAATATTTTTTAAATTTAAAGTTTTAATTCCATCTTGGACAAAATAAAAAGCTAAAGGTAGTTTCCAAGAAGAAAATATCCCACACAGCATAAAAACTAAAACTTAATCAGCAACATTATTTGTTCTGACACCACCTCCTATATCCTCAAAACCTTGAATAACACCTGTATGAAAGTATAACATTTTGGACTAATTTTAGATAAGGAAAGTGCAAAAATTTTTTCATCATTGGAAGATATATTTAGCACCTCTGAATTTAACACCAGATAATCTTAATTGTGAGTCTACTAATACCTTTTCAAAATGACTTAACAGGGGATACTTTGATACAAAAAGTTTAAATTTAGTTAAATATTGATATTTAGCCTTTAATCTGTTAAGTTGAGTTTTATTTTTTAGTTGTTTCTTTAATGATTATTATTAGCTTGACGTGAATTTTTCTTACGAAGAGTTTCAAACTTATCTTCCGGAACTCTATGAACAAAATCTAGCTTTCTACATGACTTGAGTCTGTTATATGACATAACATGCACTGGTATGTTTTCTAAAGCAGACTCACAATTAGCAGGTATGGAATCAGCTTGACTCGCAGTTGAAGTCTGTAAAGTAGACTCAACATCAGTTTGTAAATTGGAATTTTCAATAATATTGACCGGAGACAATATTGAAAACTGTTCTTTACCACTGTCAGACTGACTCTCTGAAATTTAATGGGTTTGAAGATGTCTGTCTGTATGTAATGTAAAAGTAGATGGAATATGGTCAACTATTGTACAGGAATTCATTACAATGAATGGAAAAAAAATCTAGAAATTTTTAAACATGGTGATGGTGGTGAAATAGTATTTGGATCAGATTGAAGGGGTTGATTAGGAGTAGATAGTGTAATTTCTAAATTTAAAGTAGGAATAGCATCCTTTGTCGATCTATGATAATTACATACCTGGGTAGAAAGTGGTTTTCACAAATTTTAACGTTTTCTAACTGCCTACGAGTATATTTCCGTAATATTGGACAATTGATGAACCATGCCTCCCATCTAGTGTTATCACTATCAGTAAAAGGTACAGCACGTAATTTGATCGCGTTTTACACTTGGGAATAACACATTGCCTCATTTTTAATGTAAAACAAAATTACTTTTATCAATAACCAAGCACGAATCACGCACGAATAATCAAGCACGAAAAATTTATTTAAATAGTCAAGATAATTAATTAACAAGAAAGATTTATCCTTATTATTAGTAATTCCAGCGGCGCTCATGCGAATTTCAATCACAATTTCAATGATTTCAATTATTGAAAAGTCAAAACCAATCTTTCGCAGTAAAATTACAATGGCGGCGCAGGCACGAGGCAACAAATTCAAAACAATCTTACACACGTGGTATAAACACATTTCTCTTTCATTCATAGAAGCTATTATTTTTCTTTGTGTAAATTTGACCAATCACATCAGTTCTTCGATACTTAGAATTGTAACAGTGTGCAAGTTTATTTAAGTGTACAGGTGAAAGAGATAGGCATGGCCACCACCTAGTACAGCCCATAACAAGGAGAAGGATGGAGATATCTCTCTCTTTTGTTAGTAAAGGATGGAGGATTCTCATTTTTTATTCTACGGTTGGGAGGGCCTGCCACAAATGAAGCAGACCTCTGACTCAGAACAAAGCTTTGTGCTGGTTAGAAATTTTGTATGTGTGTATAAAAATGTCATTCATAAATTTCTCGGACCTCTCTTTTACACTTGGGAAAAAATTAAACGTGGGGGGAAAGCCCTATCTCTTTCTAATTCAACACATGCATATAAATCGTAGTAAAATTAGGGATGTGCAAAAATCGTAATTAGAGAAATTAGTGCTGAACACACACACTTCTTGAAGATTTTTTAATGTACCGATTTTAGAAATTTCCGGTTTTCTCTTACACTACTAGTGCACCTAAATTTATATTTACTTGTTAGATTTTAAGGAAAAGAAAAGCCTTTAATATATTTAAATCTATTTATTTTGTTATTGTCTGTTAATTGTGTAGTGACTCTACCACCGATTCGGAAGGCAGATTCTACTAAGAGCCGGCAAGAAACTCAGTGGTAGCTCTTTAAAAAAAACATTATTTACAATTGTAATTATCATTCACAATCCCCAAAATTACAAATATTGTGTACATACAAATTTTAGGCTGGTGGAAAATCACTTACATATTGTTTTTCTATAACATTATGAGGATTCAATAAACAAATAAATTTGAGACAGAACAGTGTAACAGAATCAACATAATATTCTTAGTTCTTTACTATTTTTTTTTTACTTGACCTTGTAAATTATTAATTATAAAACAATCATTTTAACTTAAGTATAATAGGCAACCTCTTTATAATGTGTCTCTGTAAATATTATTTATCATCACTAAAAACATATGAGGGTATATATTTCTAATGCCGGATCAGAGACCATTATAATAAAAATAAGTAAGTGTAAGTAAGGTTACCTAAAAACCTAATTAAAATTATGTAATTTATTGTCATACAAAACAAAGATTGTGAGTTTTGCAAAATTATAGTTTTAAAAACTTTAAAAACAATAAAAACACAAAGCACGTACAATACTGTGAAATCCCACATTGTTTCAGTATTAAACATTTTTTTCACAAATTTAGCAATTTTTTTACAATATACATTAGAATGTAATACAAAGAGCAAGATTTCTAATTAAAAGTACAAAAAGGACAGGATTTAATTATATGTATATTACTAGCAGACTTGACCATGGTTTTACCGGAATAGTAGTTTTGATTATAATGGGTGCTTGGCAGTATTTCCTATAACTCTGGGGTTACTCTTTAACAAAAATTAATACATAATAATAAATTTATATAATGACGTACATTATAATAATAGTACATTAATACATATTTATAATTATGACGTAGCCAAGTTTTACGTGTTTGAAGACATAAAAAGATTTTATTTATTAGTTAAAAAAAATATTAGTTATGCAGTTCGGTTCCTTTATGTGGACTCGTCGACACCTTGAAGTTATGGGAAATACTCCCGAGCACCCTGTATATGTTACAGATGTAGCTTTCTAGTAAAGAGTGGATTTCTAAAATCAGTAGTGTAAGTTTTTGAGTTAACTCTTAACAAACAAAAATCTATAATAATAGTCTAACAAAAAATAAATGTAATAATAGAATACAAATACCTAATAACTTACTCTTACAAAAGTAATAGTTTGAAAGAATTCAAAATGGAAATTTGAAAGACTGATAAATAGCATGAAAAATAATCTTTAATTTAAATTTCAAGTTAAGAAAATATGAATATAAACATACGGTATGAAAAAATTACTGACTTTGCTGGTGTGTAGATCTATAACTACTTTATTTTTAAGCATATCTTCCATTTCCTTTCCTTTCTTTCTAGTATCTACATTGTGCATCTTCCTATTAAAATTAATACACCATTGTCTGACTTGCATTCTAATGACAAACAACCAAAAAGCGTTAAAAAAAATCCAATTTATGCTTGTCACAAGATAAGAAAGAAGTATCGAGCCGACTTTTAAATACGTTAATTAAATCTGTGTAAATGTAAACGTTACAAATTTTTGGCTATATTTCTTCAATTAAATAAATACATTGTCATACAAGACTCAAAAGATTACGAGACGGATGATAAAAAATTCTGGTACTTGCATTATATTCTCTGGATTCAATTAAAGAGTGAAATGGTTCATTTACATCAGACAATAGTGCATTTTTACAACTTTGGCAGTCTGCACTATCTAGTTTTGAAAATAAATATCTGCAAATTGCACCTGCAAAAACACAGCTTGAGTTTGAAAAACGTTTTCGGAAGGAATACAAGTATCTATGAAATCTAAATTTTGATGTTGAGATGTGTAATCAATACATTGAATATCTATTTTTGGTCTATTAATTAAACTCCTGAGAGAACCGAGCATTTTATCTTTATCGCGAGAACAATTTGCATATATAGAACTATCAGATGTCATATCATTAATTAACAATGTCTTAAATGACGAAATAAAATTGTGACAATCTGGGTGTGTATTAGAGCCACCATGACCTCTGATTTGTGAAAAAAATTCCAGGGGATCCTGGTTTAATTGCTGAAGACTCAAGAAGTTAACGCCTGAAATGTTTTTAAAATCTTTACGGTTTTTATATCGTGACAAAAGTTACGTAATGCCTCATTTTTCTTGAGCCTGTAGCATCAAATTTCATTGATTGTAGTTTTTTCACTGCTTCATTCCAAAACTGAAAGTGATCTGATTCTAAACATAAAGCATTACGTAAACTGGTACTTTTATGACCACCACCATTAAGGCTATCAAACAAATTGTTCATGAATAATATTATTTCAGCAGTGAAAAGCCATTATCAATGTTAATAGGTGGGACACTATAATTATGGTCCATTTTAAATCGTTCGCATGTCTTCAAATGCATCGATAGAGAGATGTAGACTGTGTTGCTGAATACTTCTGCATGGTTGACCTGTAATGTAAAATGAAATTTGGTTAAAAATTGAACATTTAACACTGTACAATAGTATGAATAACATAATAGTAATTGTCTCGTTGGTCCAGTGCTTAGCCCGTGCGGATCACGAGGTACTGGGTTCAAGTTCTGCCTCATTGCCAAACCAAAATCTTGGAATTACCTAAATGGCCAACATTAATAAAATCTTTTTAACAAAACGACTTCAAAATAACAAAAAAAAACTTAAAAGCGAAAAATAACATAGTATGTGCTACCTTCAGATTACTTTGAAGGCGGTGGCAAGTGAGTGACATAATAATCAAAGCCGTTTCTTTTAAATCCTAAAATTGATATGATTTAATCGGCTTAAGTTACTGAATTACTGTGTTGGTACTGCCTTCAAAATGATAACGTAAATGCTAATTTATATGGAATTGAAACAGTGCAGTAGTACCTATAGATGGCGCTGTTTCAATTCCTCATAAATTCGCATTTACGCTAACGCGACCGTCACAGTATCAAACTGCCACTAGTCCCTCTGAAGGTAGCACATACGATGTTATTTTTCCCTTTTTATTTTTAGTCGGTTAAAGTTTTTTGTTACAAATTTTATTTTTCTGTCTTTAGTGTGTCCTAGCATAGTGAACGAAAGCGCCACAGTACGGGAAAATTCGTTATTTTCATTTCAACACAAAATTACTGAACCGATTGTCATAAAAATTTAATGGAACCAATCTGGAACTATAATCTTTTAACAAAAAAAGAATTTTTAAAATTGGTTAAGAAAAAACAAGTGTCGAATTGAGAACCTCCTCCTTTTTTTTTTAAGTTGCTTAAAAAGCCGTTAATTTGCATTTTTTTGTTCTAATAATACTTTTATATTGAATCTTCGGTAAAATAATACATAAGGTTATACATTTTTAAATATATATTCATCACGCGAAGACGCGTGATTCGTGTTTTTAACGTATTGCCACATTACTATTAGTAAAAAATAAACTTTAATAAAGTATTTTTCACTACTCTTGCTCAAAAACACTGTCATATTACCACTCCACAGCGGGGCTAAACAAGCATATTAGCCTCTAGGGGCTAAAGTAATTTTGTTTTTTTAATTCTTGTCTGTTACGAGTACTAGCTAAGTACTAGCCTACTATAAAACGGAGGAGGTTTTATTCTAAAATAGAATCATTATAGGTAAGGCCCCGATTGTTTTGAAAAATAAATAAAAAACTTTAAATTGGAATAAAATGCACCGTTCTTGTCTGTGGAATGCGTTTATTTTTTTATTTCATTATTATTGAGTTGCGAATATAGCGAGATTTGAAGACATGGGACATCCTTTACGGTGTAATACCTTTGCCTTTTTCTCATGTGAAAAAAAATAAAATTAAAAAGCGGGAATTTAAAAAACAATTGGCGTGAATAATACACACTTGATTTTTTACAGAAATTCATTGTAAATTTGTGTCCGTAACTTACATATTTTTCAACAATAATTGTTATTGTTGTTTTCATCTAGTGAGAATGGTGATCTTAATTTGGAGATGGATGAAATCTTCAATCTGTTACCATCAAAGTCGAAACGCATTTACTTAAATACTTTCCTACGATACCTACGAATACCCACGAAAAATTGAATAAGTGGAGAAAACAACAACGAATGGATTCACTTACGAAAGGAGTTTTTTAAACTATTATCTCCCACGTTTACCTCACATACTCATTATTCATCTTCACAGTAGTCGGAAATTATGTTACCGGGTAAAAGCATTGTCCTTAATATCCAAAATTGTAGACTTTGTACATTTAATTTTCAATTAAAATAAATCATTGAACATGTACTAAACTATTTTATTTTCTCGCAATCGTAGTGAAAAGCAGAGTGTAACACATGGGGCTAAACCCATTATAAACTCGGTTTCTATTTGGGCGGCCCTCGCCTTACGTCTCGGGCCCTAAAAATACCTCGTATATAATGGGTCTTTTTAGCCCCTTGTATAACAATCTACTATTTTAGAAGACTAGCGGATGGCCGCGACTTCGTCCGCCCTTAAACCTCTTCTTACGAAAACGGGAGTAACTTCTCCCGTTTTCCCTACATACGTTTACCCTTCACTACTCTGCTCCTATTGATCGTGTGTGTGATGAAAAGTATACTATATCCAGAAGTATGAAGAATAATTGTACCAAGTTTCGTTAAAATCCGTTGAGCAGTTTTTGTTCCTATAACGAACATACACACAGACAGACAGACCGACATTTGATGTTTTATTGTGACCAGAACGCGTTGTGAGCTATTTTTCCGCTCCGGTCCCGCTTTTGCTTTGAGCTATTCGGTGCGCGGCTGGATTTTGCGCTTTTTATGTGCTTGGGTATAATGCGGCGGCCACGGTCGGGGGCCCTACCACAAACCCCCGGCCGAAGGCCGGGGTATAATTAGGCGCGTGGGCCAAGGCAGCGCGTTTTATGTGCTTGGGTGAAATGCCTAGCCAAATCAAAAATCAAAATCTACTTCACTATAAGAAAGTTCTGCGTAGTTTTACTTTACAATTAATGGGTATACACTCAATCACCCCCTGTTTTCCTAACCATAGAGTTGGATTTTTTTCCAAATTTATCATCATCGTCATCATCATATCAGCCGATGGACGTCCACTGTAGGATATAGGCCTTTTGTAGGGACTTCCAAACATCACAATCCTGAGCAGTCCGTTTTGATAATTTTGTTTTGTTAGAAAGGAAATATAATGAAAAAAAATATATTTCGAATTAGGTCCTATATAAATTTCAAATACGAAAAAAAATCTAACCCTAATTGAATGTATACCTACCCATTAATTGTAAAGTAAACCCACGAATAACTTTTTATATTATAGTCAGATTTTAATAATTTTTCTTTTATAAGATATGACTTCAAAATTAGTCTCATATTAGTTTTAAAAAAAAGTTACTACCCTAAGGGTGAGAAAATAGGGGTGATATATTCATCATTAGCCGACGTCTCGCAGGTTCACCCGCGTAATTCTCTTTTCCGTGGGAATATGAAGCCTGTAAAACTAACAAATAATGGAGCTTTCTAGTATGTTAAAATAATTTTCATAATCGGTGTAGTAGATCAAACGATTACCCCCCACAATACCCAAAACTTTACCTTTTTATAGTATTTTAGTAGAGGCCCCGCGGTTTCAGTCATGTAATGCCCGTTTCCTTAAGAGTATGAGGAGAATATATAGTTTAAGGCACTCACAGATAACGTGGCTTTCTAGTGGTATAAAAAATTTTCAAAATCGGTGCTGTACATCCAGAGATTACCCCTACAATACCTTTACCTCATTATAATATTTTAAAAGACGCCCCGCGGTTTTACTCGCGTAGTTCCCGTTTCCGAGAAAATATGTGGATAGAATAGCCTACGACACTCGCAAATGACGTAGCTTTTTATTGGTAAAAAAATATTCAAAATCGGTTTAGTAGATCCAGAGATAACCCCTTACAATTCCTCAAACATTTTTTAGCAGACGCTCTGCGGTTTTCTCCTCGGAGTATGGGGATAAAATATAGCTTATAATACTAATAAATAATGTAGTTTTCTATTATTAACAGAATATTTAAATTCAGTTCAGTAGATCCAGAGTCTACCCTCTAAAACCTCACAAATTTTACCTTTTTACAATATTAGTATAGACTAGCCCCGCGGTTTCACCCGCGTAATTCCCGTTCCCGTGAGAATACGGAGATAAATTATAGCATTTAACACTCACAAATAACGAGGCTTTATAGTGTTAAAAGAATTTTGAATATCAGTTAAGTAGATCCAGAGATTAACCCTTACAATCCCACAAACTTTACCTGTATAATATTAGTATGTTTAGAAAGTAAAGATTCACAGAGTATTTATTGATAACTCGTACATTTTAATTCTAATGCTGAGTAGATTCGACTTCAAAACTTTAACGTTCCCACGAAACTGAAAAATAACATTATAATATTTTCTACCTATGAATCACTTTGTTCGTTTTTTTCGTTTATGAAAAAACCACATGAATGACAAAAAGAATGTCTGAGACAAAAATCTTTACGATACGCCTTGAATTAATAGATCACAGGCTTGACGCCGACTTCAAAGTGATCAATAGGTAGAAATTATTATAATGTTATTTTTCCCTTTTTAGTTGCGTGGGTACGTTAAAGTTTTAAAGTCGGTTGTATTTAAAAACAAATTATGTGTAGGTATCAAGGAGGGATAGTACATTAAGGCAAAAATAGGAATAGCGCAATAGATTATTATCCTTTACATCCAATGCAGTATATCACATAAACGCTAAATACAATAGTTTGATTGTGAATTATATAACCATCTGATTAGATTGCAATAATGTACCAATGTAACCAAAATATGAAAAAGTATAGAAGACAATATTATTATAATAATACGGTGGTGTTCTTTATGAAGTTTTGAACTAAAGAACTAACTAAACTAAACTGCATTCAAAGTTCAATTTCGCACATTTTGTGGCTTGATACATAACAGCTTAACACCGTCCAAATAAAATGACGTACTTCAACATGTTTTCTGGTGAACTGACAATTTTAGTAGGTGTAGAAACACGAATATCAAGTTTGACACGCGACGTCGCGTTACCGGCCTCAGCATAAAAGGCCGTTTCATAACAGCTTAACACCGTCCAAATAAAATGACGTACTTCAACATGTTTTCTGGTGAACTGACAATTTTAGTAGGTGTAGAAACACGAATATCAAGTTTGACACGCGACGTCGCGTTACCGGCCTCAGCGTAAAAGGCCGTTTCACGCGACGTCGTGTGATGTGGCACTGAACTTGTTAAGAGAAATTTTAGTAGCAGGAGACACTTGGTGGTGTCAGACTCAGACCTGCGTGCCCCAGAGAGAAATCCTGGTCATTACCTAATGGTGATGTTATTATATCTAATATAAATATTGTTATAAAATAAATAAATAAAAATAAAAAGAGATGACATGATTACACAACTTAAATTCCTAACAAAAGGTAGCTACTGTAAATCGTTGAAGAGTTCCGTTAAGTGTCTTTCGTATTCCTAACCAGACCCCTAATGACAGTCACAACCCATCTAGGTGAAAACTCCTCATCAATACAAATTAATCAAACCCAATCACAAAGTAGCTACTTAAAACTGTTGAGGAATTCCATTAACTGTCCTTAATCTTCATCATCATACAACAACATACTTACACACTTACACACAAAATTTTCGTGAAGTGTGATGGTGTGATATAAAACATATGAAAATATACATAGAAGTGGCGAAAGGGTTGAAAGTGTGTTTCGATTTTCACACGGACGAAGTTGCGGGTGTCCGCTAGTAATAATTATAATTAACTTGCATTTAAATTAATGAAAATAAATTTGATTAATTACCATAGAACAATCAGATATGGTAAATATATTTTATATAACATTTTATAAACAAACCATACACAATTTAAAATAAATAAGTTATAAAAAGACATGTGTTATCTACCTTCATTTCTAATTTATTTGTTGGTAAACAGTACTCATTAAGAAAGGCTGTAGTATAACAAATGAATTGACTAAAAATGGCTATGTAGTTAGTCTGTATCTGTACACCATAGAAGGTGCGAGAGGATCACCATGAATCCATGGAATGCTAAAATATTTGTCTCATACTTGTGCATTATATGAATATCTCTGTGAGCTTTGTTCAAATTTTTTTTGGCGCACCTACTAACAGTAAACCTCCGAAACCCCTGCATATTAAATTTCATTTAAATTGTTGGAACTTTTTCAGAGATTCAGCTTGTATATACACAAGGAATGCTTGTTTAAAGGTATTAAAAAGGGATTAAAACAACTTGCCTTCATCTTGTCATAAGAAGTTGGTCTAATGTGTTTATCCGTCAGGGTTGTGGTTCTTGCACGTCCGGCTTCACCATCTGTAGCATAGAGCTCCTCAATGATGGACCACTGTGCACGTTGATTACCAATAAGTAGGTCTTTTTTCTGAAAATTGTTTCGATAACATTTTAATAAATGTGGTACTTTCTTTTTCTTTCTTTTCTTCCTGGGCCTTGTCCGCACTTGGCCACTAAGGTTTGGCCGTTGTACGTATGGTGGTACATCATACATGTGATATATTTTATTATTATTATATATATAATAAAAGACATTATCAGGATCATTACTATTATTACGGTTAATAAGTAAATCTCAGATATTAATGAATTTATTGCTGCAACATTAGCAGACCCTTGATCTGAGACAGTACATCTCACTCCATATCCTGATTTAAATATGGCATCAAGAAGTTCTTTAAGAATATTTTTTAAATTTAAAGTTTTAATTCCATCTCGGACAAAATAAAAAGCTAAAGGTAGTTTCCAAGAAGAAAATATCCCACACAGCATAAAAACTAAAACTTAATCAGCAACATTATTTGTTCTGACACCACCTCCTATATCCTCAAAACCTTGAATAACACCTGTATGAAAGTATAACATTTTGGACTAATTTTAGATAAGGAAAGTGCAAAAATTTTTTCATCATTGGTAGATATATCTAGCACCTCTGAATTTAACACCAGATAATCTTAATTGTGAGTCTACTAATACCTTTTCAAAATGACTTAACAGGGGATACTTTGATTTGCTTGACGTGAATTTTTCTTACGAAGAGTTTCAAACTTATCTTCCGGAACTCTATGAACAAAATCTAGCTTTCTACATGACTTGAGTCTGTTATATGACCTAACGTGCACTGGTATGTTTTCTAAAGCAGACTCACAATTAGCAGGTATGGAATCAGCTTGACTCGCAGTTGAAGTCTGTAAAGTAGACTCAACATCAGTTTGTAAATTGGAATTTTCAATAACATTGACCGGAGACAATATTGAAAACTGTTCTTTACCACTGTCAGACTGACTCTCTGAAATTTAATGGGTTTGAAGATGTCTGTCTGTATGTAATGTAAAAGTAGATGGAATATGGTCAACTATTGTACAGGAATTCATTACAATGAATGGAAAAAAATCTAGAAATTTTGAAATTACAGATGGTGGTGAAATAGTATTTGGATCACATTGAAGGGGTTGATTATGAGTAGATAGTGTAATTTCTAAATTTAAAGTAAGAATAGCATCCTTTGTCAATCTATGATAATTACATACCTGGGTAGAAAGTGGTTTTCACAAATTTTAACGTTTTCTAACTGCCTACGAGTATATTTCCGTAATATTGGACAATTGATGAACCATGCCTCCCATCTAGTGTTATCACTATCAGTAAAAGGTACAGCACGTAATTTGATCGCGTTTTACACTTGGGAATAACACATTTAAAACAAAATTACTTTTATCAATAACCAAGCACGAATCGAACTACATTGTATATCTTTTTATTAATCAAAATTTATTTAAATAGTGAAGATAATTAATTAACAAGAAAGATTTATCTTTATTATTAGTAATTCCAGCGGCGCTCATGCGAATTTCAATGATTTCAATTATTGAAAAGTCAAAACCAATCTTTCGCAGTAAAATTACAATGGCGGCGCAAGCACGAGGCAACAAATTCAAAACAATCTTACACACGTGGTATAAACACATTACTCTTTCATTCATAAAAGCTATTATTTTTCTTTGTGTAAATTTGACCAATCACATCAGTTTTTCGATACTTAGAATTGTAACAGTGTGCAAGTTTATTTAAGTGTACAGGTGAAAGAGATAGGCATGGCCACCACCTACTACAGCCCATAACAAGGAGAAGGATGGAGATATCTCTCTCTTTTGTTAGTAAAGGATGGAGGATTCTCATTTTTTATTCTACGGTTGGGAGGGCCTGGACTGGAGTTTCAAGCAAATGTTGTCTATGATTTTACATTAGATCTTTGAAAATTCTGTGACACAACCACAGAGAGACGTATTTTGTTAATTCTTTGACATTTTACAAAATAATTGAGTTTCTAATATTTTCATTTACTTTTTGTATTTATTTATCGTAGTAAAATTTAATTCGTTCAAGTGTACAATAGATCAATTTTATCAAAAAGTTTCTTTCTCACAAGAAGGAGTTGTTAGAAAAATATTGAAGTTATGTGGACGAACATGATCATATACAAAATTATCAGCCGATGGACGTCCACTGCTGGACATAGCCGTCTTGCATGGACTTTCAAACACAACGGTCTCGAGCCGCCAGCATCCAGCGGCTCCCTGCAACCCGCTTGATGCCCTCGGTCCACCTAGTGGGGATTCGACCAACATTGCGATTTCATCAGCTCTTCGAACTATGTGGCCTGCCCATTGCCACTTCAGCTTCACAACTCGCTGTGCTACCTATGTCAGTGACTTTGGTTTGTCTGCGGATCTCCTCATTTGTGATGCGATCACGCAGAGAAATCCCAAGCATACTATTTACTATATAAGTAGTTTGATATTTCATACTTTTGTAATGTGGAATCCTACTTGAAATAAAAAAATATTGTAAGAGGAAATTTGTTTATTTTACTCAAAACCACCTATAATTACCTGAAATAATTACAATTAGGTACTATTATGCTGTATTTTCTTACAATTTATAGTAAGTGCAGTAAATAAATATAAGTGTAGCTTATCCTTAGGAATAGTGGTAAAATTGCATTTCACAAAGCTTTAGATCACATAATATTATATATTTAGGAGGTAGGCTTGGCCCGGTAATGGGCTGATATTAATGAACCACACAGTACTTATTGCAATTCTAAAATCAAACCTATATCCTTTTGATACAAAGTTTAATTAATAACAACAATAAATACATAATTTACATATAACTTATTGTTATTATTGTATATTTTTATAGGGCCAGACTTAAATGAAAAATGCAGAAGTAAACATTTAATAATTATCTTTATTAAAGATGTTAATCAATAAATTTTTATTTTCCATCATTCATTCAATTAAGATTTGTATATATTTTCTATTGTTATGGACTTCAGAGTGAGTGACCTTACAATACACTGCACTCACTCCTACTACTTCGATATTAAATGCTGCTGACTTTTCAAGGTATGAGGGTCTTCCAATTACTGTGATCTGAAAACTCAGATTTTCAAGGACCAAAGTATTCTCAGTATTCTTGGTAAAACAGTATTCTCAGAGCTCATCACTGCTATTCCCTGCCATGATAGCCGGTTTCTTTAAATCTGTGTATAGGGTCCTCCGGGGTTGTTTATATGTATACCTATGCTTGACATTAATACAGCTTGACTTTTGGCATTTCTGTTATTTCATAGTATGCTTTATGGACTGCACCTACAGTCTGAAAATAAACATTATGTTAGTTACATTTATGTAGGTTATATATTTCCTAAATCAAAACTAGATAGGTATACCTAACATTTATATAGGTTACATTACAAACAAACAAACTAATTAAATTCTTCATCATGAGTATGTTAAGCATGAGTCTCCTCTCAGAATGAGAGGGATAAGGTCCACCACACTGGCCCAATGTGAATTGGCAGACTTCACACATGTAGAGACAATGTTTTTCCTTCACCGTATGAGACATGTAATATACATTTAAATTCATAAAATGCACATTACTGAAATGATTTGGAGGTGCATGTTTCAGAGAGCATTTGAACCTACACCCTCCGAATAGAAAGCAGAGGTCATATCTACTGGGCTATATGGATTTTGACCTACTCCTAATTTATCTATACTAATATTATAAACAGGAAAAATTTGTTTGTTTGTTTTGAATAGGATCTGTAACTACTGAACTGATTTGAAAGATTCTATCACTGTTGGGAACCTACACCATCATAATCAAAGGCAGGGGTCATACCCACTGGGCTAATTGGTTTTATATCTACTCCTAATTTATCTTTACTAATAATAGAAACAGGAAAGATTTGTTTGTTTGTATGTTTTGAATAGGCTCTGGAACTACTGAACCAATTTAAAAAATTCTTTCACTGTTGGGAAGCTACACTATTCCCGAGCTCTATAGGCTATATTTTATCCCCATATTCTTACGGAAATGGGAACCACACAGGGTGAAACCGCGCGGCGTCTTCATGAACAAAAAATTATTGATAATGAACAAAGGTACGTACCTGATAACATCCCGTTTCATAGAAGCGAAGTGCTGCTAGAATGTATAATACTAGCGGTATTGGTATTCCTCTCTTGGTCTTCTGTGTTCATTCTTCATCAAACAGAGGCATATTATGCCTAATATGAGAATCTTTCGTACATTCCATATCGCCATAGTATTATACTGGGTTTACGCAATTGCGAATATATATCTTGGGCACTGATATAACTCGCTGTTTATAACTTCACTTATAACGATCCGAACGTCCACTTTCTAATAAATAAATCACGAATAACAACAAAAAAAAAATGCCAGGGGATGGTTTGGCTGACAAATATCGGTAATTCAGCAGTCAGCCGCCAGCTCCTGTCAAATGAGGGGTTTCTTTTGTCTATGAAACGCGTAGGGGTTGAATTCGACACATAGCGGCTGAATAATTCCCTTAGGGGCCCCCTACTACGACTATCCCTGGAATTCATACCCTGGAATTCATAGTCGTGAAGTGAACAATCCCCCACAAACCAATATTCAGTATTCACCCAGGGGCTGACTATTGAATCATCCTTCATTGCATTTCATAAACAAACTACTAGAGAGCCCCTAGGTGACTGGAGTTTCAAGCAAATGTTGTCTATGATTTTACATTAGATCTTTGAAAATTCTGTGACAGAACCACAGAGAGACGTATTTTGTTAATTCTTTGACATTTTACAAAATAATTGAGTTTCTATTTTCTAATATTTTCATTTACTTTTTGTTTTTATTTATCATAGTAAAATTTAATTCGTTCAAGAGTACAATAGATCAATTTTATCAAAAAGTTTCTTTCTCACAAGAAGGAGTTGTTAGAAAAATATTGAAGATATGTGGACGAACGTGATCATAATTAAAATTATCAGCCGATGGACGTCCACTGCTGGACATAGCCGTCTTGCATGGACTTTCAAACACAACGGTCTCGAGCCGCCAGCGGCTCCCTGCAACCCGCTTGATGCCCTCAGTCCACCTAGTGGGGGTTCGACCAACACTGCGATTTCATCGGCTCTTCGAACTATGTGGCCTGCCCATTGCCACTTCAGCTTCACGACTCGCTGTGCTACCTATGTCAGTGACTTTGGTTTGTCTGCGGATCTCCTCATTTGTGATTCGATCACGCAGAGAAATCCCAAGCATACTATTTACTATATAAGTAGTTTGATATTTCATACTTTTGTAATGTGGAATCCTACTTGAAATAAAAAAAATATTGTCAGAGGAAATTTGTTTATTTTGCTCAAAACCTCCTATAATTACCTGAAATAATTACAAGTAGGTACTATTATGCTGTATATTTTTTACAATTTATAGTAAGTGCAGTAAATAAATATAAGTGTAGCTTATCCTTAGGAATAGTGGCAAAATTGCATTTCACAAAGCTTTAGATAACATAATATTATATATGTATTTAATAGGTAAGCTTGGCCTGGTCATGGGCTGATAATAATGAACCACACACACTTATTGCAATTCTAAAATCAAACCTATATCCTTTTGATACAAAGTTTAATTAATAACAACAATAAATACATAATTTACATATAACTTATTGTTATTATTGTATACTTTTATAGGGCCAGACTTAAATGAAAAATGCAGAAGTAAACATTTAATAATTATCTTTATTAAAGATGTGAATCAATAAATTTTCATTTTCCATCATTCATTCAATTAAGATTTGTATATATTTTCCATTGTTATGGACTTCAGAGTGAGTGACCACCTTACAATACACTGCACTCACTCCTACTACTTCGATATTAAATGCTGCTGACTTTTCAAGGTATGAGAGTCTTCCAATTACTGTGATCTGAAAACTCAGATTTTCAAGGACCAAAGTATTCTCAGTATTCTTGGTAAAACAGTATTCTCAGAGCTCATCACTGCTATTCCCTGCCATGATAGCCGGTTTCTTTAAATCTGTGTATAGGGTCCTCCGGGGTTGTTTATATGTATACCTATGCGTGACATCAATACAGCTTGACTTTTGGCATTTCTGTTATTTCATAGAATGCTTGATGGACTGCACATACAGTCTGAAAATAAACATTATGTAAGTTACATTTATGTAGGTTATATATTTCCTTAAATCAAAACTAGATTTAAAGAATTTAATTAGTTTGTTTGTTTGTAATCTAACCTATATAAATGTTAGGTATACCTACCTAACATTTATATAGGTTAGATTACAAACAAACAAACTAATTAAATTCTTCATCATGAGTATGTTAAGCATGAGTCTCCTCCAGAATGAGAGGGATAAGGTCCACCACGCTGGCCCAATGTGAATTGGCAGACTTCACACATGTAGAGACAATGTTTTTCCTTCACCGTATGAGACATGTAATATACATTTAAATTCATAAAATGCACATAACTGAAATGATTTGGAGGTGCATGTTTCAGACAGTATTTGAACCTACACCCTCCGAATAGAAGGCAGAGGTCATATCTACTGGGCTATATGGATTTTGACCTACTCCTAATTTATCTATACTAATATTATAAACAGGAAAAATTTGTTTGTTTGTTTTGAATAGGATCTGTAACTACTGAACTGATTTGAAAGATTCTATCACTGTTGGGAACCTACACCATCATAATGAAAGGCAGAGGTCATACCCACTGGGCTAATTGGTTTTATATCTACTCCTAATTTATCTTTACTAATAATAGAAACAGGAAAGATTTGTTTGTTTGTATGTTTTAAATAGGCTCTGGAACTACTGAACCAATTTAAAAAATTCTTTCACTGTTGGGAAGCTACACTATCCCCGAGCTCTATAGGCTATATTTTATCCCCATATTCTTACGGAAATGGGAACCACACAGGGTGAAACCGCGCGGCGTCTTCATGAACAAAAAATTATTGATAATGAACAAAGGTACGTACCTGATAACATCCCGTTTCATAGAATCGAAGTGCTGCTAGAATGTATAATACTAGCGGTATTGGTATTCCTCTCTTGGTCTTCTGTGTTTATTCTTCATCAAATAGAGGCATATTATGCCTAATATGAGAATCTTTCGTACATTCCATATCGCCATAGTATTATACTGGGTTTACGCAATTGCGAATATATATCTTGGGCACTGATATAACTCGCTGTTTATAACTTCACTTATAACGATCCGAACGTCCACTTTCTAATAAATAAATCACGAATAACAACAAAAAAAAATGCCAGGGGATGGTTTGGCTGACAAATATCGGTAATTCAGCAGTCAGCCGCCAGCTCCTGTCAAATGAGGGGTTTCTTTTGTCTATGAAACGCGTAGGGGTTGAATTCGACACATAGCGGCTGAATAATCCCCTTAGGGGCCCCCTACTACGACTATCGGTGGAATTCATAGTCGTAGTAGGGGGCCCCTAAGGGGATTATTCAGCCGCTATGTGTCGAATTCAACCCCTACGCGTTTCATAGACAAAAGAAACCCCTCATTTGACAGGAGCTGGCGGCTGACTGCTGAATTACCGATATTTGTCAGCCAAACCATCCCCTGGCATTTTTTTTTGTTGTTATTCGTGATTTATTTATTAGAAAGTGGACGTTCGGATCGTTATAAGTGAAGTTATAAACAGCGAGTTATATCAGTGCCCAAGATATATATTCGCAATTGCGTAAACCCAGTATAATACTATGGCGATATGGAATGTACGAAAGATTCTCATATTAGGCATAATATGTCTCTGTTTGATGAAGAATGAACACAGAAGACCAAGAGAGGAATACCAATACCGCTAGTATTATACATTCTAGCAGCACTTCGATTCTATGAAACGGGATGTTATCAGGTACGTACCTTTGTTCATTATCAATAATTTTTTGTTCATGAAGAAGCCGCGCGGTTTCACACTGTGTGGTTCCCATTTCCGTAAGAATATGGGGATAAAATATAGCCTATAGAGCTCGGAGATAGTGTAGCTTCCCAACAGTGAAAGAATTTTTTAAATTGGTTCAGTAGTTCCAGAGCCTATTCAAAACATACAAACAAACAAATCTTTCCTATTTCTATTATTAGTAAAGATAAATTAGGAGTAGATATAAAACCAATTAGCCCAGTGGGTATGACCTCTGCCTTTGATTATGATGGTGTAGGTTCCCAACAGTGATAGAATCTTTCAAATCAGTTCAGTAGTTACAGATCCTATTCAAAACAAACAAACAAATTTTTCCTGTTTATAATATTAGTATAGATAAATTAAGAGTAGGTCAAAATCCATATAGCCCAGTAGATATGACCTCTGCCTTCTATTCGGAGGGTGTAGGTTCAAATGCTGTCTGAAACATGCACCTCCAAATCATTTCAGTTATGTGCATTTTATGAATTTAAATGTATATTACATGTCTCATACGGTGAAGGAAAAACATTGTCTCTACATGTGTGAAGTCTGCTAATTCACATTGGGCCAGCGTGGTGGACCTTATCCCTCTCATTCTGAGAGGAGACTCATGCTTAACATACTCATGATGAAGAATTTAATTAGTTTGTTTGTTTGTAATCTAACCTATATAAATGTTAGGTATACCTATCTAGTTTTGATTTAGGAAATATATAACCTACATAAATGTAACTAACATAATGTTTATTTTCAGACTGTAGGTGCAGTCCATCAAGCATTCTATGAAATAACAGAAATGCCAAAAGTCAAGCTGTATTGATGTCACGCATAGGTATACATATAAACAACCCCGGAGGACCCTATACACAGATTTAAAGAAACCGGCTATCATGGCAGGGAATAGCAGTGATGAGCTCTGAGAATACTGTTTTACCAAGAATACTGAGAATACTTTGGTCCTTGAAAATCTGAGTTTTCAGATCACAGTAATTGCAAGACCCTCATACCTTGAAAAGTCAGCAGCATTTAATATCGAAGTAGTAGGAGTGAGTGCAGTGTATTGTAAGGTGGTCACTCACTCTGAAGTCCATAACAATAGAAAATATATACAAATCTTAATTGAATGAATGATGGAAAATGAAAATTTATTGATTCACATCTTTAATAAAGATAATTATTAAATGTTTACTTCTGCATTTTTCATTTAAGTCTGGCCCTATAAAAGTATACAATAATAACAATAAGTTATATGTAAATTATGTATTTATTGTTGTTATTAATTAAACTTTGTATCAAAAGGATATAGGTTTGATTTTAGAATTGCAATAAGTGTGTGTGGTTCATTATTATCAGCCCATGACCAGGCCAAGCTTACCTATTTATATACATATATAATATTATGTTATCTAAAGCTTTGTGAAATGCAATTTTACCACTATTCCTAAGGATAAGCTACACTTATATTTATTTACTGCACTTACTATAAATTGTAAAAAAATACAGCACAATAGTACCTACTTGTAATTATTTCAGGTAATTATAGGTGGTTTTGAGTAAAATAAACAAATTTCCTCTGACAATATTTTTTTTATTTCAAGTAGGATTCCACATTACAAAAGTATGAAATATCAAACTACTTATATAGTAAATAGTATGCTTGGGATTTCTCTGCGTGATCGAATCACAAATGAGGAGATCCGCAGACAAACCAAAGTCACTGACATAGGTAGCACAGCGAGTCGTGAAGCTGAAGTGGCAATGGGCAGGCCACATAGTTCGAATGAAATCGCAGTGTTGGTCGAACCCCCACTAGGTGGACTGAGGGCATCAAGCGGGTTGCAGGGAGCCGTTGGCGGCTCGAGACCGTTGTGTTTGAAAGTCCATGCAAGACGGCTATGTCCAGCAGTGGACGTCCATCGGCTGATAATTTTAATTATGATCACGTTCGTCCACATATCTTCAATATTTTTCTAACAACTCCTTCTTGTGAGAAAGAAACTTTTTGATAAAATTGATCTATTGTACTCTTGAACGAATTAAATTTTACTATGATAAATAAAAACAAAAGTAAATGAAAATATTAGAAAATAGAAACTCAATTATTTTGTAAAATGTCAAAGAATTTTAACAAAATACGTCTCTCTGTGGTTCTGTCACAGAATTTTCAAAGATCTAATGTAAAATCATAGACAACATTTGCTTGAAACTCCAGTCACCTAGGGGCTCTCTAGTAGTTTGTTTATGAAATGCAATGAAGGATGATTCAATAGTCAGCCCCTGGGTGAATACTGAATATTGGTTTGTGGGGGATTGTTCACTTCACGACTATGAATTCCAGGGTATGAATTCCACCGATAGTCGTGAAGTGAACAATCCCCCACAAACCAATATTCAGTATTCACCCAGGGGCTGACTATTGAATCATCCTTCATTGCATTTCATAAACAAACTGCTAGAGAGACCCTAGGTGACTGGAGTTTCAAGCAAATTTTGTCTATGATTTTACATTAGATCTTTGAAAATTCTGTGACAGAACCACAGAGAGACGTATTTTGTTAATTCTTTGACATTTTACAAAATAATTGAGTTTCTATTTTCATTTACTTTTTGTTTTTATTTATCATAGTAAAATTTAATTCGTTCAAGAGTACAATAGATCAATTTTATCAAAAAGTTTCTTTCTCACAAGAAGGAGTTGTTAGAAAAATATTGAAGATATGTGGACGAACATGATCATAATCAAAATTATCAGCCGATGGACGTCCACTGCTGGACATAGCCGTCTTGCATGGACTTTCAAACACAACGGTCTCGAGCCGCCAGCGTCCAGCGGCTCCCTGCAACCCGCTTGATGCCCTCGGTCCACCTAGTGGGGGTTCGCGATTTCATCGGCTCTTCGAACTATGTGGCCTGCCCATTGCCACTTCAGCTTCACGACTCGCTGTGCTACCTATGTCAGTGACTTTGGTTTGTCTGCGGATCTCCTCATTTGTGATTCGATCACGCAGAGAAATCCCAAGCATACTATTTACTATATAAGTAGTTTGATATTTCATACTTTTGTAATGTGGAATCCTACTTGAAATAAAAAAATATTGTCAGAGGAAATTTGTTTATTTTACTCAAAACCACCTATAATTACCTGAAATAATTACAAGTAGGTACTATTATGCTGTATTTTTTTTACAATTTATAGTAAGTGCAGTAAATAAATATAAGTGTAGCTTATCCTTAGGAATAGTGGTAAAATTACATTTCACAAAGCTTTAGATCACATAATATTATATATGTATTTAGTAGGTAAGCTTGGCCTGGTAATGGGCTGATAATAATGAACCACACACACTTATTGCAATTCTAAAATCAAACTTATATCCTTTTGATACAAAGTTTAATTAATAACAACAATAAATACAAAATTTACATATAACTTATTGTTATTATAGTATATTTTTATAGGGCCAGACTTAAATGAAAAATGCAGAAGTAAACATTTAATAATTATCTTTATTAAAGATGTGAATCAATAAATTTTTATTTTCCATCATTCATTCAATTAAGATTTGTATATATTTTCTATTGTTATGGAGTTCAGAGTGAGTGACCACCTTACAATACACTGCACTCACTCCTACTACTTCGATATTAAATGCTGCTGACTTTTCAAGGTATGAGGGTCTTCCAATTACTGTGATCTGAAAACTCAGATTTTCAAGGACCAAAGTATTCTCAGCATTCTTGGTAAAACAGTATTCTCAGAGCTCATCACTGCTATTCCCTGCCATGATAGCCGGTTTCTTTAAATCTGTGTATAGGGTCCTCCGGGGTTGTTTATATGTATACTTATGCGTGACATCAATACAGCTTGACTTTTGGCATTTATGTTATTTCATAGAATGCTTGATGGACTGCACCTACAGTCTGAAAATAAACATTATGTTAGTTACATTTATATAGGTTAGATTACAAACAAACAAACTAATTAAATTCTTCATCATGAGTATGTTAAGCATGAGTCTCCTCTCAGAATGAGAGGGATAAGGTCCACCACGCTGGCCCAATGTGAATTGGCAGACTTCACACATGTAGAGACAATGTTTTTCCTTCACCGTATGAGACATGTAATATACATTTAAATTCATAAAATGCATATAACTGAAATGATTTGGAGGTGCATGTTTCAGACAGCATTTGAACCTACACCCTCTGAATAGAAGGCAGAGGTCATATCTACTGGGCTATATGGATTTTGACCTACTCCTAATTTATCTATACTAATATTATAAACAGGAAAAATTTGTTTGTTTGTTTTGAATAGGATCTGTAACTACTGAACTGATTTGAAAAATTCTATCACTGTTGGGAACCTACACCATCATAATAAAAGGCAGAGGTCATACCCACTGGGCTAATTGGTTTTATATCTACTCCTAATTTATAATTAATAATAGAAACAGGAAAGATTTGTTTGTTTGTATGTTTTGAATAGGCTTTGGAACTACTGAACCAATTAAAAAAATTCTTTCACTGTTGGGAAGCTACACTATCCCCGAGCTCTATAGGCTATATTTTATCCCCATATTCTTACGGAAATGGGAACCACACAGGGTGAAACCGCGGCGTCTTCATGAACAAAAAATTATTGATATTGAACAAAGGTACGTACCTGATAACATCCCGTTTCATAGAATCGAAGTGCTGCTAGAATGTATAATACTAGCGGTATTGGTATTCCTCTCTTGGTCTTCTGTGTTCATTCTTCATCAAACAGAGGCATATTATGCCTAATATGAGAATCTTTCGTACATTCCATATCGCCATAGTATTATACTGGGTTTACGCAATTGCGAATATATATCTTGGGCACTGATATAACTCGCTATTTATAACTTCACTTATAACGATCCGAACGTCCACTTTCTAATAAATAAATCACGAATAACAACAAAAAAAAATGCTAGGGGATGGTTTGGCTGACAAATATCGGTAATTCAGCAGTCAGCCGCCAGCTCCTGTCAAATGAGGGGTTTCTTTTGTCTATGAAACGCGTAGGGGTTGAATTCGACACATAGCGGCTGAATAATCCCCTTAGGGGCCCCCTACTACGACTATGAATTCCACCGTATGAATTCCACCGTAAAAGTTACATTTTATTTGAAAGTATTTATACCCTAGACAGGTAATAAAAACAACATCTAAAAAGAATCGATTCTTCTGACGGAACAGCAAAACATCAATCGATAGTAATCGAATATTTTGTCTACTCTATGCGATGTGTTTGATAATCTTTTTTTTTTATTATTGTAGAAACTAAAATGACAATTAGAAACGTCAAATAATGTGACCAGCATCCAGCTTATAAAGAATATTGATGTCCTAACGATTATGATTCGATTAAAATCAATAAAAAAAATACAATGATATATAAGAAATGAAATAAATGTACAAAATGTGTAATTAGAACTTGCTCAAATCATATAGCATACAATATAAAAATAATTTACCTAAGAAATTCAAATATTTTTCCTTCCTTAAAATAATGATAGTTCTGACACATTTTGTTAGATAATGAGACATGACGTCATTTTGTGTCTCTGTTGGCATTCGATACTAACAATCGAATGAATCACAATTGCGTATACCTTAGTACCATGCTCAATGACAGCAGAGTTTCTCAACAGGTGGGCCTGAAAATGAACTTGTCCAAAACAAAAATAATGTTTAATGGTCACCTATCGCTCCAGCCAGTTAAAGTTGAGAACGTTGCACTCGAAATTGTTGACGAATACGTATAGGTAAATACATGTGGTCCAGCTAGGTATGTCCAATTTCGAAAAAGATGTGAACTGCCGAATCCAACTCGGTTGAGCCGCAGTCGGAAAAATTCTGTGTGTCTGAAGACAAAAGTCTTCGAACAATGCATGTTGCCAGTGATGATCAGTGGATCCGAGACTTGGTCGCTAACTATAGGCCTCTTACTAGGCTCAGAGACACACGGCGGGCGATGGAACGAGCTATGCTAAGAGTATCTCTGTGTGATCAAATCAGAAATAAGGGATCCGCAGAAGAACCAAAGTCACCGACATAGCTCAACTCAACGTGTCGCGAAGCTGAAGTGACAATGAGCGGGGCACATAGTTCGAAGAGCCGATGGTCATTAGGGTCCCAAGGGATGCTGGGATGGCGAATCCGCACTAGGAAACAGTGTTGGTCAACCCCCCACCAGATGGGCTAAGGACATCAAGCGAGTCATAGATATTCGCTGGATGCAGGCGGCTTAGAATCGTGATGTTTGGTCCTGGAAGTCCCTACAAAAGGCCTATGTCCTGCAGTGACGGTCCGTCGGCTGATATGATGATGATGAATATACCTATATTAATTATATGTTTTTTACACATTATAAATTAACAATTTACTGTAAAGTATCCAATTATTAATATTTTGCGAGAAATGCTTTTCATTGTAATTGAATTACAAATATATTTTATTTAATGGGTTGATAAAATCGTGAACTAGTTAAATATTTTCATCAATAATAATTATTTCAATAAAATCTAAATTATTATATATTTTTTTTGGTCCAAATCTAACAAATCAATAGCAATCATCTAATTCCTGACTATCGATTTTATGACGTCCCTATTTACTGCTAAAAATCAAACAACACATGAAACGTCATCTTTGTCTCTGATCTGATCGGTAGGTTGAAAATATTATGTCTAAGAAGTCGGTTATATTTTTTTTAATAAAAAAATCTTTAATTAGTCATAATATAATCAGATAAAGTCATAATTATTTTTTGTAAACTTCCTACTCATCATTATATGTAGCAATTTTTGTTTTTTATTTAACCAAAATATACTTACCCATTATCTTAACTTCTAAAACCATATTATTATTAAGTTTATCGTATCTAGGATTATTTCTAGGGTGGGCCTGGCCCCCGACATTAAGTCTATTATTAGTATCATAATAAAATTCCATAATCCACATTGGTAACCCAGAATCCTAGGGTGGGCACAGGTCCATTCTATACGCCTAGGAGTTTAGCTAGTCATAATATTCCTGTATAATATTTGATCTTGAAACATTTTAAGGAACACTTCATACTTTTTATCATGGAATGATTTAACACTTGGATTCGCATGGACCACATCTGCAGTTCCTCCCATACTTTGTATAGCTGTTTGAACGCTGTTAAAGTAACGCGAAGCGCAAGCTCCAAGTATGGCTGACCCGACCAAAACAGAATCTTTTTCATGTGGCTTTAATATAGGCAAGCCAACTGAGTCAGCTTGTATCTGGATAAATAGTGGATCTTTTGTGATTCCCCCACATATAGGAAGAGATTTGAATGGTGCATATCCCGCAGTCAGCAATGCATCTATTATGTGTCTCGTACCATACTGCAAAATTACAAATATTTAATTAAAAACTACAAATACTATAATTATACTACAGCCTTTCTTGATGAATACCGTTTACCAATAGAGACATTACTTATTTTATTACTTAAAGTTTATATCTGATAATAGCTAAAGTTTTTATTAAATAAAAAATACTTAAGTGAAAATTAAATCTTACCGCCAGTGCCTGCATAGTGGCAAGGTACAGTAGTGCTAGGTTTTCTTCACTACTATTTATTGTCAATCCAACTACCATTCCTGTCATTGTAGGATCAGCCAAAGGTGAGCGATTGCCATGGAAGTCAGGCCACACATGAAAATCTTTAGTCAACAAACTAACATCATGAAGGCATTGATTTTTCGCCATTTGTACCAATAACCCTCTCAAATGATTACGAACCCTATAATAGAAGATGATAGGTAATGGGAAATGTTACATGGAATAGTGTTCTATAGTTATGTTGTTACCACAGTTGATAACTAAACTCACTCTATTAAAAACAGAGCTGATGTATATTTCTAAATATGTTTAAAATTTTCAGTTTAGTTAAACCACACTCGCTCCATTTTATGAAAAAATAATTGATAACTTACTCTCCAGTATTTTTCTGGTCAAGAAGCCTACTTCCAGCGGGATGACTTGATATAACATAATCAAGTAACATACCAGAAGCACTTTGTCCTGCCTCATTTAACCACATGTTAGGGACCATTGCACTAAAGTATGGGCCCCAAATACCTTTGACCATCACGGGTTTTACATTTACAGCCATATGACAAGTGGATGTACCACAAATTAGACCCAATCTTGTTGACATATCACCATCAATATTTTCTCCATGTGCCCCAATCATACCCAAACCTCCAGCATGTGCATCTATGATTGAAGTAGCCACTGGGGTGCCAGCTATTAGGCCAAGAGTTTCTGCTATTTCCTTGGTCAACCCCCCACAATATTCTCCTGGCATCAACACTTTGCTACCAATCCTTTCAAAGTTGTTCATAGCTAAGTCGTCAAGACCAATTTTTCCAAGAAAATCCAAATTCCATCCAACTCTCCCATCAGTGGAACACTCATAATTCCATTTACACACTAATGAACATAATGATCGAGTCATAGAACCTGTAGCTTTCCATGTCAAAAAGTCTGGGAGGTCAAAAAAGTAGCCATATTCAAGCCATTGTTCTGGCATTTGTTTTTTCAACCAGAGCAGTTTTGGCATCTCCATTTCTAAGCTGACCTTACCACCAACATATTTAAGAATTTCATGTCCACAATTATTTATGTAATCAGCTTCTGCCTGAGCCCGGTGATCCATCCACATAATTATATTCTGATTGTTGCTGTTTGAGTGACTCACTGCTTTGGGATTACCATTTTTGTCCAAAGCTACAAGAGAACATGTAGCATCAAAGCCTATCCCCTTTATGTGAGCTGGAGATACATTTTGTATAACATTCTGTAATAAAAAGATTGCAATGAAATTTTATCACAGTATAAAGGAGAATCAAGTTTGTTTTTTATTCTTTACAAGCTAGCCCTTGACTACAATCTCACCTGATGGTAAGCGATGATGCAATCTAAGATGGAAGTGGGCTAACTTGTTAAAGGAGGATGAAAATCCACACCCTTCTCAGTTTCTACACAGCATAGTACCAGAACACTAAATTGCTTGACGGTACATCTTTGCCGGTAAGGTGGTAACTAGCCACGGCCAAAGCCTCCCACCAGCCAGACCTGGACCAATTAGGAAAACCTCAATCGACTCAGCTGGGGATTGAACCAAGGAAACCCACCGCTCATACCACTGTGCCATGGAGGCCGTCAAATCCAGTCAAAGATTAAAGATTGCGGAGCTGTGTGGTGAATCCAAGGTCAGTGTCCTCTAGGCTCTAGGCCAAAAAAAGGCCTAGGCAAAAAAGGCCCAGGATATAGTCTTGTACTCTAGTAGGACAAACATCTATGTCTGATGAGTTTAATGATGATAATATTAAATGTTGAAAATCCGAACCTTAATGACATATTCACAGCAGTTCCATACATCATCTGAAGACTGTTCATAGTAATCTATTTTTGGTTTCCATGTCTGTAATTCCTTGACTGATGATTTAATAACATGTCCATTGCAGTCCACAAGGGCCGCACGTGCACTGCCTGACCCCACATCAACACCGATGAAGTATGTGTTGTTCATGACTCTCAAATATTAGGTACAGTTATTTCCATTTATGTGCCTGTAAAATGTTTAAAGTACTTAATGAGAATGTTTGTAATGATAAACTGTGTAAGTATTTGTACTAACATAATTGTACAATAGATAAACATTTATGTTTATTATACAATTATATAAATACAGTTCTATCATATAGTATGTAACAAACTAAACATACCTGTATATAGTAATTGTTTTTCCTTGAAATTTATTTTCTGTACATCATATCCTTAGATTAGTGTTATAACCATATAACAAAACAGAGTACATGATAATCAATAATAATACTAAGTTATAAAATAATGACCTTGGTTGTAAAATACTTAGATAATAAAAGTCACTTGGGTCTGTATCTGTACATCTCCTGATAACCTCACAGTTCACTATCCTGTCCTTTAAACTTTATCTGAAGCAATGTAATTCAAATAATAATCTTTTTTCATAATAGTATTTTTTAATAGAATCTTAATTCTTTATGTTTTTGATAATTAAAATTAAAAACAAAAGTAATCATAGATTGCTTAAAAACAAACCGCCCTAAACTTGCCAAAACAACATTTTTTCAAAATATATCTCCTTGCCGCCAACATTTGTGACATTGACTTTTACTTTTTTCATTTAAATTATGGTCTAGAAATCAAATTCTTTTTACATTTGGGCACAGACTTCATTTGACTTTTGTGGGCACTGAGTCCAGCACAGCTAATAAAAACATTATTACTGTATTGTATTGTATGTTCCTTGAGCACGTGTAAAACTCTCAATCTATGTGTATTTGATTTTCTTATTTTTTAATAATAATCAAATCATGAAATAAAAACAATTGCTTTTCTACCTTGTGATCCCAAAATACCAAATATATATTTTGTAAGATATTTATTATTGTATCATAAACTATGGTTCGTTTTAAAAACAGGTAGGTAATATAAAAACTATATTTTCACAAAAACATCCTCTTTTTGTATTTATAGTTTTTGATTAATCTAACCTTTTCAGGTATGTAACTATTGAAATCTTGTCTCCAATGATTCCGGATAACAAACCACTGTCATTAAAGTCAAAAATATTCCATGATACACTAGTAGATAAAATACAACAACTGCATGGTGATTTTGGTGTTGCAGCTGTTAAGACAGGACTTATGACAAAATATTGCAATGAAAACACAAGAATAGCAATCATCCGGTCAAGACATGGACCACATAGATTTGTGACAAGCAGTTTACCATTTATCACTAAACTTGGTAAACTAGATGTCAGTTTAAGAACACTTCATGTCGGGGCAACATTGAAGCATAGCTTTAAGTTCATACAAAAACATCAAAGAGCATATTTAGACTCCATGTGGGCAACTCTAAAGACTGATGATGAACGGAAAGCCTTAGAAGCAGCTGTAATGGATTTCACAAAAGCAGATGTTAAAATAAATATTGAAACGTTAGGTTAAAATTGTAAATATTTTATTTCTTACTTTAGGTACTTCATCAAAATATAGACTTTAAACTAGATTACAATAAATATAATTAGGTGACATTGATTTGCCAGTACAACACTTATGTTCAAGATTCCTATATGTACCTCCATATCGACAACAATGTCTACATTGCAGTTTTGTAACTTTGTAATTAAAACACTTGTCTTTCAAAACGATTTTTGTATATTATTTACTGTGTATCTGAAAATTGCACTGTTGATCCCAGTTCCAGTGAACTGTTCAGTTAATTAAAATGTCTCTGTTGCCAAAATTTTATATTTTTCAGTTTTGGTTCTGATTTCACAAGGGCAGAGATGCAGGGGTCTGCCAGTATTATATTAAAGCTAGACCTAAAATCTTGAAAAAATCTAGGTCAAGCTATGATCTTTGTTTTAAAATCTTCAAAGATTATTCATCATGAATATATAACTTTTTAACTAATGTAGATTCACATTTTGGTACCTGAAGCTTGCAGAGATTTGTACACAGATTAGTGACTCTCAATGTTACTTTTGTAAATATGTCATATAAATGTTCCTTTGTTTCTTTTATCATCATAGCACACAAACATTGAATAAACAATGAACCTTTATCAATAATTCTGTATGCTTCATACTCCGGAGCAGTAGCCCAACATATTAGAAAATTAGACTTTCTTAAATAGGAACTTAACTTTGGCCCATCTGCTACTATTTTCTTACTAATTTCTGGCTCTTCATCAACCTGGCAGGCTTGAAGTATCAATACTTTTGGGATCCCATGAAGGTTCTGAGCTTCGTCAGAGTCCAACATATTCTGTATATCTTCGACTTTTATTTTAACTGAATCAGCTGCAAATACATGACCCCTTACTCCGTGTGATAAAATGCAGAGCATAAAGACACTGTCATCAGGTTTGACATCATTTTTTATAACATCTTTGATAAATTTAATAAATTCCTTATGATCTAAGTTGGATTTACTCTTTACTTCAAATTTCAATGATGACATTGTCCGTTCCAAACAATAGAGATCTTTTGTAGAACCTAAACGATCTTCCAGATTAAGTTTTTCTTTTCTGTCTATACTATCCTTTGAAGGGTGAAAAATTTCCTGGTTTATTATACAACAAATACCTAGACGGTTTTTATTTTTAATCACATAGGCATCCTTTTTTATTATTCTAGTGTCCGACTTTAAATTTTGAATGGGTACATCTTCAAAATGCAATTCATTGAGCATCTTAAATATATCATCATAACTTTCCTTTACATTTTCTTGCTGGTTTTTAGAATCACTTGAATTATTTTTAGTTAAGGGGGTACTAGAGACAATAGATTCACTTGAAGTATTGTGACTGTTCACCCGGTTTTGTACTTCTTTGAGAATAGTAGCATATTTACTGAGCCCTCCAAAGTTTTCTATTATAGTTATTAGCTTTTCTAAGTTATATGTTGCAGTATATGCTTTCCTTTCAGTGTTGTATGTTCCTAGTTTAATGAATTTCTGACACATCAGTTCCAAAAACACAGCTTCGCATGATTCATGTTCTGAAACATCTATATTATATGTGGTCAGAGTCCTTTTTAATTTCTGATAATTCTCAGATGTCATTTGTTCGCAAAGATTATACAAAACTTTTTTTACAGGATCTATATAAACATTTACATAAACATTTTCAGGTAAATAGTGCTTCTTCACACTCGTTACATTGAAACCAAGCTTTCTAATAACATTAAACAGTCGACATATGCAGAGAGCTTCCAGGAATTCATATTTCCAAGTTGGACGAGATTGTGCGTAAAGAGCCCAATCATAGAGCAAGTTCATATTATTACTCTCCATATCTTTAGATACCCTTTGATAAACGATCAATCGTTGGAGCGCCGTGTCTGGTACTTCGTACAACAGAAATACCAATGAAGTCATGTCGTGAGGATCAACATCATTTTGTACTTTCAAAATAGTTTCAAGATTCACAGAATTGACATTTTCAAATAAATTATCCAAAGATTTAACTTCTGCATCTGAACGTAACATTATGCGACAAATCTGATTTTATTTACCAAACCAAACACAACACGCAAAGATCTCTGGAAATTCTGGAATTAGAATCTATCAAACAGCAAACACTCAAAAAACAAAAAGTACGTTCCGAAGCCGAACAATAACAATATTATAATTTATAAGTTCATAGATCGTAAACATAATATTATGTTAAAATTATATTATGAATCTATGATATTGAACTTAAAATGTTGTCATTCACATTATAAAGAATTTGTCACTTAATTACTATTTTTGTATTTTTACATAAAATAGTTTTTTAATCAGTACGTCTATTTAAAATATTCAATTAGATTTAGAAACAACATTAATGTTTTATTGGTTAAAGTAGAGAATGGGAAGTTGGATTGATTCCGAACGTAACTGATTAGAATAAAGATTTCACTTGTGGTTACGTCATTGTTTATAAATGGAACACGGGGAAGTCCCTGTGATTTAAGGACGAAACTGCACTAGCTACAGCAGCGTTGAAAGGCGCTTTGCGACATTAAAACGGCTGAAGTAATATTTATTTCCATCTATCTTACACACAACATAATATTAAAGTGGTACTGCGGCGGAGCAACACGCTGCTTTGTGTCATTGTTATGAAATTAACTTATTTTATGTACTGTCATAGTGGGCTTCAAACAGTTCTTGGATGTTAAAATCCCCGGCTGGGCCGTTTGAGGTTTTCTTAATTGGTCCAGGTCTAGCTGGTGGAAGGCTTCGGCCGTGGCTAGTTATCATCTATCGGCAAAGATGTACCGCCAAGCGATTTAGATTCAACATCTATTCCATCAAGGGAAGGTGACTGTTGAAAGTGATGACAATACTAGACTAGACACTGATACTATATCAGGAAAAAATAAAGAAAAGTTCATTTTATTTAGAATACACATCGCACTTAAAGAAGGAACCTATGTTTAAAAATTAAAGCTAAAACCTCACTTGAGAGTTGTTATTGATAATAGTAAATGCTTGTTAAACAATTAAATAGACAAAATAATTGTTACTACTCTCAGACCAATTATTGTATAGGACCTGCCTCGCTAGACGTTACTTTTCTGTCAAAGTATATGATCAACGATCTAATGTGATTATAAAAACTGTCTCTATAGAATCGATGTTAAATAGTTGTAATCGTGTTCGTCAGTTAAAGTAAAAATACCTTTTTGTTAATTGAATTGTGTAAAAACGGGCAAAAACTTGTAGTTTAGTTTTTGATATATACCAAATCTAAGCTCGTTTTTCTCAGAAAATGACAGACAATTTTGTTCGTGATTATGAGTACGGTACAGGTCCTTCTATAATTGGTCTGAGTTACGACTTTTACTGGAATGAGTTAGATATCCTCACTCACTCCTTTTTTTATTTTTCGTACAAGAGTATTGTGTACTGCAGAATTGTAGATCACGTCATCTTGCTTGTTCCAACTTATTTATAAGTTAGAATAGAATTAGCATGTAATTATCAAATAGTTGTTTTTTTTCTCTCATTGAAAAATAAAAGTTTTTTAGTTACAGACTAAAACAGTACCAACTACCAGTGTCAGTTCTAAATAATATTTTTCTGTGGCAACGATAGACTGACAATCACAATAACTGTCACTGTCATTTGTCATTATTTGACAAATGACAGTGACAGTTATTGTCTAGTCTATAGTGATCTGTGGTCATTGTCAAGTCAAGAATTTAGATTAGTAGAATTTTAAGAATGTAAAATTTCAATAGTTTTTTAACAAGTTTCAAGACAAGATTTTCAATATAATACAAGAAGTTAGAACATAGAAGATCGGTGTGACTATGATAATTATGATATAATGGTATTCAAATTTAAACTAGTTAAAACTTGAGAATTTTATAGATTAAGAACATGTCTGTCTCTAGAGCAGAGGTACTGAAACTGTATAAAAATTTATTAATTTACTCTAAATCATTGAAACTCACTGACGTCGCTTACTACAAGAGAAGAATTTCTAGCGAATTTAAACGAAACAAGGCTTTGGACAAGCCTGAAGATATCACCCACGCTTTCAAGGTTGGTTGTTATTCTTGATGGTACTCGCAATCTCATTGGCTCTTGGTTTGAATATTATAAATATTCAATAAAAAAAATATTGTTACTGAACTTATTTAATCAGGTTGAATATAGTGGCTTTTATGGGCAGTCTTTTTGGATGTTTGTAAGATGACAGACCAAGCATCAAAATGAGTATGTGTGTGTAATTGCAATATCGTGTGGGCTGTAATTTTTAATTACTATATCGATTATCGTATAACTTACGATATCGTAACGTTTAAAGAAATGGTCCAAGCATAATCACATTAGACCATATACAGTCGGCGCGACCATGGCTCCACTGTGTCCATTTTTATGTAGTCAGGTTATTTTTTTTTATTTGTAAAAATAATAAAAATGTGGTTAAAAGTTCAATTTTTATTTATCAACATACATGAACTATCAAATAAATGTAGATATATAAAAATCTCACTCAAATTTGTAGAAAAATATAATCATATTTCATATTTTAATGTCTCTGGGTTGTGTGTTAATATTTAATGTTTGTTTTTGTATTTTTTCAGAAAGGAGAAGCATTGCTGCAAAGGGGTTCCATAATCTAAAGATGTTAAGCTTAAAGTATTTCTGTAGACTCCAAAGAAGCTTAGCACCAATACTAAGCACACATATTGCATCAAAACACACAGTAGATTATTCTCAACTGCCCAAAATCAATGAGTCTGATTTAGCTGAACAGTTTGTAAGAGGCAGCGGTCCAGGTGGATCAGCAGTGAATAAAAATGCTAACTGTGTTGTGCTTACACACATCCCAACAGGTATTTTTTTATTATAATTCACTAAAGTGTTTTTCAGATGGCATGGGTACGGTGACAGTTTGTTTCACTCCTGAAAGTTTTCTGTAATCATTGACCTCATATAATAAAAAGGATGCACAATTTCACTTAAAAACTGGTCAATTTTGCTTTGACAGTTTAGTTTAGAATTATTGGTAAAGAAAATTATATCTATATTTAAAGGCCTTTAAATTATATTATAGCTGAACATTCAATAAAATCCCAAATTCAAAACAAAGGACATGGCCGATTTTTGTATGAGTTACTAATTTCAATTTACACAAATGATATTTGGTATTTTATGATGCTAAAAAATGGTATATTAAATTACTATAAATATTAAACTCGCAGAAGTTGTCATTACAACAGACTAGACTTAAACATGTCATGTTTATTTCGCGCGAAACGTCCGCTTCTATGTACTATGTTGCATTGCAAAATGGTGAACCGCGCTGGCTCGCTGACCGCTGACCGTCGTAGGCTCGTCTTCCAAATAATGACGAGCTGTAGGTATTGCAAGATTTATAAGTAAGAATAATTATTTATTTATAGTATAAATAAATTATTATTCTGATAGTAAAGCACTTATGACGCTTCACAATATCATACAGATGTTGAGAATTATTACGGTAACCTGACATGGATTAAGTAATAGTAGGCCACATTTTTATCGAATTATTTAGAATCGTACACCGAGAAAAATATAGATAAATATCCACCGCTGAAAATGTGACCTACTAAAACCACTAAAATGTATATACAAAATAGGCCTGAAGTTCTGATCTGGTGGTAGATCTCCTATCGTTAGTAGTGGCTAATTATTGAGACGACGAGACGTATCCCCAAGCGATTTAGCGGTGTAGTACGTTACCTACCTGTGGATGTGGCAAAAAGTTAGGTACATCTTCGTTTATTATTATCTATAACGCCTACCTACAAATAATTGTTACATGTTTAGCAGTACAGTGCTAAAATACCTATGAGCTTGTTTAAATCAGATTATTTTTTAAAAGGTTTTATAGTGCTTCATTAATAACATGAATTGGTTGCTCTCTATATGTCTAACCAGACATATAAACATATAAAAAAATTGATGTGTATGTAGTTATTTACACGATACTACACCTAAGTCCTTTAGGCATGGTATGGATTTTATTTTGATTATTAGCTGACGCCGCGCGGTTTCACCCACCTGGTTCCCGTTCCCGTAAGAATACGGGGATTATATATATGCCATAACCTTCCTCGATAAATGGGCTATCTAACACTGAAAGAATTTTTCAAATCGGACCAGTAATTCTTAAAATTAGCGCGAGTATTCTTTGGACAGAAGCATTGGATGTGGACGAATACATATTGCAATCTTTTTATTTTTAAATAAAAACTGAGAAGTTCAGAGAGGTTAAGAATTATGTGTTAATTCATCTTTCTATTTTTATTATATAAATACACTTGCTAAGTACGTGTAAACGCAATGTCATTTTTCGGCCATGTCCTTTAACCTGGATCAAGTTTAAGGATGAATTCGCAAATGAATACTTGAATTGAGGGCCAAGAATTTGTATTTTGCACTCATTGAGTGGGGATGCTTTTTGGTTGCTGATTGTGCTTCCACTTTTTAATAGGAGAGTGATGGCCGCATATCACAATAATAATACATATAATGAACGTCATAAGGCAACTGTCACTGTACCCATGCTATTTGAAAAACGCTTTAGTGGGTGTATTTGTTCACAAGTTAGTCGGTGTAAGCTTTCATCCCTATTTTAACCCCATATTACATCTTAATGTTTATCTATACTATATTACTATAATATAAAATATTATAAAGAGGAAAGATTTGATTGTTTGTTTGTTTGCATTGGCTCTGAAACTACTGAACCAATTTGAATAATTATTTCACTGTTAGGAATCTACGCTTTCCCTCACTATGAGTGCTATAGGCTATATTTTATCCCCATATTCCTGTGGAAACGGGAAATACGCAAGTGAAATCGCGCAGCATGCGCTAGTATATATAACTTGAAATATGAGACAGAAAATTATCATCATTAGGTGCCTTCTTCCAGCTGAAGTTTGGCGGTCATGTGTAGAAAACTCTTCCGGTCTTTTGCAGTATTTTTAAGCTGTGTATATGTTAACTTGGTCCACTCTTTGACATCATCTATCCACTTTTTCCGCTGTCTTCCTGGAGCACGTTTTCCGGGTATCTTACCTTCTAGGATCAACCTAGGAAACTCATAGAGGGATCCCCGTTGCAGATGCCCGAAAAATGCGATTTTCCTCCTCTTAATGGTTGTCATGAGGCTTCGGTTACAATTGGCTCTTTTTAAAACTTGATCATTCGAGACGAAGTCTTTCCAGGAAATTTTAAACATTTTCCTTAGCCCCCACATCTCAAAAGCTTGCAACCGTCGACAACACTCTTTTTTTTAGGACCCATGTCTCGCACCCATATAAAAGAGTGGACCAAACATAACATTTAAGAACGCGATATCTTGTAGGGAAAGGAATCTTGGGGTCACATAAGGCTTTGGACATTTTATAAAATGCAGCCTTTCCTTGTCCAATTCTGCATTTTATTTCTTCTTGATGGTCCAAGTCAGATGTGAAGTATCGGCCCAAGTATTTAAATTTATTAACTGCTGGGAGCATCTGTCTACGTAGATATATTTTGGGAAGTGGAACCTCAGTTTTCGCTATAACCATTGCTTTGGTTTTACTAATATTAATATTCAGTCCCATTAGATCACCAGCATTAGCCACATGCTCTAATAAAATCTGCAACCCGCTTTCTGAATTAGCTATAAGCACAGTATCATCCGCGTATCTGATATTGTTGACTCGTTGTCCGTTAACATTTATTCCCTCAGGATGATTCCTTAATAAGTCGGTAAGGATGTCCTCCGAATAAAGATTGAAGAGTAATGGGGATAGTATGCATCCTTGTCGGACTCCTCTCTTAATCGGTCTCCATTCGGATAGCTTACCTTCAATTTAAATGGCAGCTTCCTGGTACCAATAGAGATTCCCGATTAGTCTGCGGTCTTTTTCATCTAGTCCTTTTCTATCGAGAATCTCCATCAACTTATGATGCTGGACACGATCAAACGCTTTCTCGTAGTCTATAAAACATAAATAGACACACTGCTGGTGTTCAATTGCCCGTTCCGCAAGACAATTAAGTGCAAAGATGGCCTCCAGAGTTCCTATACCAGGTCTGAAGCCAAATTGTTCAGAACTTAAGCCTTCTAAGCATTTACTTTTAACGCGGTTGTAGATAATTTTCAACAATACCTTCATTGTATGACTCATCAAGCTTATAGTACGGTAGTCCTCACACTTTACTGCCTTTGATTTTTTAGGTATAGGTACAAATGCAGAACGAAGCAAGTCTTTTGGGATAACCCCGGAGTCATAAATTATATTAAACAGTGTAACCATTTTGTTTTTCATCCTGTTTCCCATGTGCTTTAAAAGTTCTGTAGGAATTCCATCTTCTCCGGTAGCTTTGCCTGATTTCATATATGCAAGTGCATAATCTAGCTCTTTTAACAAAATTGGTGGTCCTGACAATGACAATGGTGAACTAAAATCATGCTGAGCGGGTCTGCAATCGTGAAAAAGATTCTGTATGTATTCTTCCCATCTATTAAGTTTGTCTTCTAATGTAATTAAAAGATTACCTTTCAAATCCAAAATGGTACTAGGGCTAGAGGGTTTTATACCTGAAGACAGTCTTTTTAAGGCCTTGTGTAATTCACCATACTGATGTGTGGCTTCTAGATGTTCGATTATTTGGCACTGAGTTATTAAATCCCTCTCTTTTGCTTCACGAATTTTAAGCTCAAGCTTGCTATTAATTTGCTTATAAGTGTCTGCGCATAACTTATTCTGTTTACGCTCATCGAAAAGTTTTAAAATTTCTTCCGTTATCCAAGGTTTTCTGCTTACATACTCCCTATAACCAAGTGTTTGTTCAGCCGAATTTAACAAAGTCTCCTTAATATTACTCCATAAGGTCTCAACACACTCTGTCTGTATAGTATCTGTTGTGTGACGAAGTTATCGTCAGTTTGCTTCGAGAATTGTTCTTTGATTCTGTCGTCTGTCAACCTAAGAATATCAAGGACTTTATTACTACTATTACGTTTTTGCACTTTCTTTAGTTTTAGCCTAATTTTACAAGTAAGTGGATTGTGATCCGAGTGGATATCAACCCCTGGATATGTTTTAACGCTAGTAATGGCATTGCGATATCGCTGATTTACACATATGTAGTCAATTTGGTTTCTTATAATTTTACCATCTGTGTGTGCTGGGGATTGCCACGTATATAAACGCCTCTTTGGTAGTTTAAACCAAGTATTCATTACGGTTAAAGTATGCTCTGTACAGAACTCTATTAGGCGGTCACCCCTCTCGTTTCTCTCACCGAGTCCATATTGACCGACGATGTTGTGCACAAGAGTCTCTCCAACTTTGGCGTTAAAATCGCCCATCACTATAATAATCTCATGTTTTTTAACAAGTTTAAGTATCGCGTTAATATCCTCGTAAAATTTTTCACACTCATCTTGAGTGCTTTCAGCTGTTGGTGCATACACTTGAATAAGGTTAGTCCTTATCGGCTTAGTATTCAATTGTAATAACATTACCCTGTCAGAATACGAAATATATCCTGTTACACAAGACTTAACCCTCTTGTTTACAATAAAACCGACGCCCTTTTCATGCTTTTGGCCCCCTGAATAATAGAAGTGAGTATTCTCGTAACTTGGTATATCTCCGCCGTCTATCCATCTCACTTCGCTCATTCCCAAAATATCCCATTGATGTTTTCCCATTTCGATAATTGCATTCTCTAGTTTACCATCTTGGTATAACGTTCGCACGTTCAAAGTTGTTACCTTTAACTCGCCATGGTCGTTGTTTTTAAATCGGAAATCCCGCCCGGAGATTGTCACCCTCGATTGCCGGGCACTGAGGGTATTTGTTGTTTTCTCACTCATGATTTTACTAGGGAATGATAATGTGGTAGTTTCCCGTTGCTTTCCACATCGCAGTGTTGTGACCAGTAGTCAATTTCTAGACCTGCTCACAGCTGACTTGGGGTGAAACCGGTTCCAGATGCATTCTGTTGCGCTTTCCTTCCCTACTATAGAGGACTGCTGCCTCCCCATAGTGCAGTAGCTCCACTCAGAGCTATAGACGCCAAACGGTATCTTAAGCTGCTGCCCCGCGACCGACAGCACCTAGCCAACGCCTTCATTATAGCGGCGGCGTTTATTCGCCACTGTCATCCATTATCATTGAGTTTAGCGTTGTTTTACGAGTATCCCAGCCACGGGCACCCCAACGCCTCTCCAATGGACCGCCCCGTTGTCCGCGACTGCTTATTCAATATATTCGCAGCTAACCCTCATATCTGAGGGCCGTTCGCTATCCGCAACCTGCGACGCGTGTGGTGGCAATGGGCTTTGCCTCTGGGAACTGATCACCCAGAACCACAGAAAATTATATCCTTATTAAACTCTGAAATTTGGAAATTTTTAGATTTGTGTAGCCGACGCCCTGCATTTTTGTCAAAGACACTCACAAATAACGTGGCTTTCTAAAGTGATAAAAGAATCTTCAAAATCCAGAGATTACTACTACAACACCACACACTTTGTCTTTTTATATATTGTAGATGTATTAATTAAAATATTTTGGGAAATTAAAGAATTTCATAGTTGTTTTACTCCAAGTTCTACTATCTCTATACTATTCGTCTCTATTTCTCATCATCCATCATACATCATCATCATCATCATCATCATCATCATCATCACAGCGGGGTACCATCTCGAGGGTTAGGTGCCATATCAGTGTCTTGCCTGCTTTCGACGTTCGTCTGTATCGTGAATTGCAATTGTCAATATAGTGTCCCACCGACGGTTTCAGTTTCGACCAGGGTTCGGTGAAATAACCGGTTTCGGCTTAGTATCCGTTTCGGCAGAGAACCTGTCGAAACTACCGCCGAAACCGAAATTGTGGCTAAAGCTGAACATTACAGTTTCGGCCGTAAACACTAGTTTGGTGAGACAGTATCAATTACTAATGTGAGATACTCAATTTAAGTATAGCAGCCCCCCCTTGATGCAATCCTGGCTACGCCCATGAGGACATCCCTCATGGGCATTCCAGGATTGCATTTAATGTAGGTAATGCTTACTTTATTATATTTAATGTAGGTAATGTAATTAGGTATATATGTTATCTATACTAATATTATAAAGAGGAAAACTTTGTAAGTTTGTTTGTTTGTTCGTTTGATTGTAATGAATAGGCTCAAAAACTACTGGACCGATTTTAAAAATTTTTTCACCATTCGAAAGCTACATTATCCACAAGTAACATAGGCTAAATTTTATTTTCGTAAAAAATAGGGTTCTGTAAGATATTTGGGTTTTTCGGACACAAGGTGTAAAAAATCAACCAGAAAAGTAGGGTAGGGGTAGGTAGGAGTAGGGTAGAGGTAGTAGGGGTAGGGTAGGGGTAGTTGTAAGTTTACATGAAGTTTCACGCGGACGAAGTCGCGGGCGTCGGCTAGTGGAGATATAGATTATGTCTGTACACTTAAATAGTTGTTTTATTTGAAGGTACAGTTATAAAATGCCACATCAGTAGATGCCAAGATGACAACAGGAAGTTGGCACGAGATATGTTGATAGCGAAATTGGACGAATTGCTCAATGGCGAAAACAGTGTGGCAGCACAGAAAAAAAGAATAGATGAACAGAAACACAAGAAGACAGAATATAAAAAGAAGAAAAGAGCGCAACTTAAAGAAGATTGGAAAAAGCGGGAAGGTTTAGCTTAGTGTTGTGTTTGAATAGGTAGTCATATAGATAAATATATTTAGGAAATTGTTTGTTGATTTTAATTTAATTACTTATTATATTTTAAATATCCAAATACCCTCTGCTCTCATTCAAATTGACTCTACATTCTGGTACAACTACTCAGTTGATAATGCGCTTATTATAAAGATATTTTGTAGTTTCTGCCTGCGGCTTCGCTTAAATTAATGTAGATATCAAACGCCTTCTAAATGATATTATTTTATCACTCAAGACCAGAATTAAGATACTTGGATTTTTCAGCGCAAACACGGAATAAGCATTTAAAACTACAATTTGTACCTGCGCAGATTTTTTTTTACTCTTTACAAGTTAGCCCTTTTCTACAATATCACCTGACGGTAAGTAATTAACTGATGATGCAATCAAAGATGGAAGCGGGCTAACTGTTAGGAATAGGATGAAAATCCACACCCTTTTCGATTTTACACGTCATCGTACCGGAACGCTAAATCGCTTGGCGGTACGTCTTTGCCGGTGGAGTGGTAACTAGCCACGGCCGAAGCCTCCAACCAGCCAGACCTGGACCAATTAAGAAAACTTCGGCCCAGCCGAGGATCGAACCCATGATCTTAGTCTTTTAAATCCACCGCGCATATCACTGCGCCACGGAGGCCGTCAAAGAGGATCTCTAACCTACTCGTACTTGCCTTAAAATTTAAAGCAATCATCAAAAGAATGGGCCAGCTAACCTCCTGGCAACATGCAGAATCGTAATAATCGTAATAAACAATGCAGTCCTCAAATTATGCACACTCAATACGTAACAATGCCTGGTCTATCTAGATAATTGGATGGTGCATCTACTATTGATCTTGATTACGTGACATTATCTCGAAAATTTTCAGCAAAATAAAGAATTTCACCAAACTTTCATAATTATAAATGCTACAAGTTTATAGAGTTTTAAATAGGATATTAAGATAAGCAAATAAGTACAGGTATATAATAAAGCTATTTTTATTAAACCTATAGGTATAGGTAGCTAACGTTAAAGTAAAGTTAATTAACAAAAGAAAGTTCCGAAAATTGTTAGATACCAAACCTAAGACCCTTCACCCTTTGTTTGAAAGATGCTTTGTTCTAAAGATTATAAATATACCTATACCTTCTAGTTCCTACTACTTCCTTCTGAAGATTGTGTTAAACCCACCACCAATGTTACCGGACCGGTTCGCTAGATAATAATAGTTTTTATAAATAACTTTTTCTAGCCTTTGACGGCTCTACCTTTTAATGGTTATAGCAATATGGCCAAATCCAATGACGCAGCTATCGATAGCTGCCGATAGAACCCACGCAGAAGACTCTGCGGGCTCGATGAGAAGATTGTCTCTTATTTTTGCTCTGTTCGTATATGTACTAAACTTCCAGCAAATTGTACCATAAAATGCGTTAGATATTAACTTGTACGTTAGTGTTTTGAAACTTTTGTTACTCATTGTGACGCGTCCAAGGTCAAGAGAAATCAAACAAATAAAGTATATCCAAGCGGACTTAAAATACTAAAACTAAAAAACATATTTATTGTAACTATAGGCCTTTGAAGGTATGGAAATATTCGTCAAGATGCTTGAAGTGGCCAAAGCACACGATCCAGAACAGCTTGCGGTTTTATTTGAAGCAAAATGTAAGAGGTACCAACAGTTGTCGTCCAGAGAAGCCTCAAAAATTCCTGCCGAGATTGGATGCATACTAGTGCTTACTACCTAACCTAACCTATACCTATTTTTTTATTTTGACAACAAAAAATAACGTAACCTTATATGCTGTCCTTCATCTGTGAAGTAGTAAATAAGGTGCCTACACAGGCCCTTAACTTATAATTTTCCACATCCGAATTCGATTAAGGGACCCTTTGTAGCAGTTTAAGTCACAATACCTAAGTAAAACTTATGAATAATTCACAGCCCGTTGCTTGTTTGGACGCCATCCTTTATTTTATTATCAATTGAATTTAAATTGTAAATAGATAAGTGAAAACTTATCTCTTTGAGGATTTTTCGGTCTCCGTTACAGCTTATAGCCTTCCTCGATAAATGGGATAAATGAAATATTTTTTCTAATCGGACCAGTAGCTCCTGAGATTAGCGCGTTCAAACAAACAAACTCTTCAGCTTTATAATATTAAGCATTATATTAGGTATAATTAGTAGATTGAATTTTCTTTTTACTTAGGTAGTTTAAAAGTTAGTACCTACACCCATTGATATTTTATACTAGAGATAGGCACTAGTGCATCAAAACTGAGGCGTACAAATTTGCATAATTGTCTTAATTTAGGTAGGCACGTCACCTATCTATAACACCGACAATCTATAGGTACCTAGTTTTGATAAAATTGTAACAGGTCCAATTCTGTACATTGAAGATATTTTGAAAATGTTTGTTGGAGAGCATTTTATATAAATATCGATACTGAAACCTAAACAATCATATTTTTCATTTTTTGTCTGTCTGTCCGTCTTTTTGTTAACTGAGCATCACGCTGAAACTACTGAATGAAACTTGGCCAGAAAATACCAAATTTTTATAATCAAGATATTACAAAAGCTACCCCTAAAGGGTTGAAAAGGAGTTGAAGTTTTCTTTTTACTATAAATCGTCCATGTTCTGAGTTATAATTTTGTAAAATGATTAGTAGACTATTTATTATATTATGGGAATAAAATAGGGGTTGAAAGTTCACATCGATTTTCACGCGGACCGCTATTTTAAAATGTAACAAGGTTTTTTTATTTTTTTTATTATAAAATTGTTAACTTTCAATCACGTTTGCAAACCATTTTAATCTACAACTTTCCTCATTTCGCTTCTTTGCCGTACAATGTTATAATTATCGTTAGCTTTATTGTTAGTCAACAGAGTTTCTAGTTTCCACTTCAGGCACAGTTTCGTTTGCAGTTTGTTCCGGCATGTACACAATTAGTATTTATTTCTTAATGAACAGGTAAACTAGATTTAAATAGGTTTATGTTACCTAGTTACCTACTAGGTAACATAAATCTATTATAAAATGGGACAGAGAAAAGAAGCAAGTTTCATTTTGATGTTTGCCTAATTTCAAAACTGTTGTCGTGAACTATGAACAGACAAACAAACACAATTAAAATGAAATCTTTATTTATTGTTTTGTTATATTTCTCTTTTTTATTATCGCATTTTACATTTTCGGCAATTTATCAATGCAAAGATACTGTTTTTTTTAATTTCTCAAGTTTATTACATGTTCTTTGGATTAACAAAAGGTTTTAAGCTCTTTTGTAATCCATAGAGATAAGACGTCCCTTCTACCTGCAACGGAAAGTATTGGCATTGTCCAGTGCCCCCACTCCTTAAATGCCTGCTGTAGCATGTAATATAATAAAACAGCGTCTTTTGACCGAAAAATAACATTCAAGTCTCGACACTCGAACTGTGCAAACTTTATTCTGTTTATATCTACGTGTAACGTTCCGTACGTTAAATATTACCGGTGCTGTATAGTGAATAACTGTGAAAACAAGGACATAGACTTAGCCTGAGTTTAGTAACGCGCTGTTCAACTATGGAGCTAGATGAGTTCACCATAGACATTAGGAAAGTTTTGTGGATATACAGGGGTTTGAAAAGACACCGCCCAGATATCATGGCAATCATGGACCTTGTTTATCAAGGGAATACGGAGCATCTCGTGCCTGCTGAAAAACTGGCTGGACCTCGTTTCGAGCTACCGCTGTATATTAAGGATTTGCGCAGGCGTAGAAACGCTGCACAAAGAGCTAAAGATAGTTGTCCAACGCTTGAATACAGGAGTAAACTCTGGAGACTACAGAGGCAGTATAAACGTAGCATTGCCAAATTCCGCTGCGAAAACGAATTTATCGAAGATATTATTAAAAGAGAAATTGAAAACCGAGGGGTTGTTCAACACACAGATGAATACCTTTTGCCCGTGGGTGAACGCGGGAACATGCCTATCATTGTAAATTTTGAGTTCGATAGATTCTTAGATTATTATACTCCCAAAAAATATTTTATTAAATACGAGTAAATATAGCTGCAGTGGATAACTATTTTTCTTACCTACTATGTATATATTTTACTACAACGTATGTCTAATAGTATTAGATAAGTTCGTAAGTTATTGTTGTTGTTTGTTACAATTATTGTAAAATATTATGTTAAAGGAAATTTTTTTATGTATTTTCAAAATATTTAAATTCTTACCTAATCGGTTGTTTCATATATTATGATAGCTAATAAAGAATTTTCATGAATTTCTGTTGTTTTGCTTTCTATAGTTTTATCAACTTTCATCATTTTCTTTATGGTACAGTGAATACACATAAAGGTTTACTTTTGACGGTGAGATAAATATTAAATTCAGTGGCCGGCAAACTTTTGGAATATTGCCAAATAAGTACTGCAGTATTATGAGATCTGTTTGGCAAGCTTTGTAACCATATAAGTTACTATACTTATGGAGTTATGTGGAATCCTATTGCAATAGCTTCTAAGTACGAATTGGTTGGTAATCTACGTCCACTCACTGCTATTAATAATTACACATAGATTGTTCCGATGTTTGTATGAGTCAATCGTCTAATAGCGAAAAACTTCGACCAACACCATAAGAAGCTTTCGCTTAACTGTAGACTCAAGAGTCCTGGCGGTCAGGGTTCCATCTTTTTACCCGACTACGGCGAAGCCAAGAGGAAGGGTAATGATTTTGGCAGTCTATGTATGTTTGTTCTACCGTAGCGCCTAAACTACTGAATCGATTTTAATAAATGAGGTGTCAAAAGATTCGTAATAATTCAAATTGAGACATAGGCTTTATAAATTTTATAAAAAAAAATATATGACGGAATATAAATTTAATTTAATTCTAACCTCGACTTTTTCAAGTAACTAGTTTTTAAACTTATTCTTTTTTTTAAACATTTTTAATTTGTTCCAATTTTTTTTTGTTCCAATTTTTTTTTATAAAATTTAAATAGTTCTAATTTTTTTTATAAATTTTTAATAGTTTTTTGTATTTTATTTTTATACGCTCCTGAGCGAATTGTGTTTTTTTTTCTCATTTTGAGATTAACCACGCAGGAGATGTTATAGTGCACAAGTGTGGTACTAACACCGCCAACTTCCCAACTACAGGCTGCTATTTTTATACTATTTTTCTTGTAAAAATAAAAAAATCCAAATAACTTAATTTTTTTTTTGTTGGCCTAACCCGGGATTGGAACCCCGGATCTCATTGTCCGTAGGAGCAGCAAACTACAGGACCAATGAGGCAATGAAGCAGTAAGTGTAGACATAATGAGTGTTAGAAATACAAATTGATGAATGAACAACTCAGATCAATGTTTCTAGGCTTCTTAAGGGGACCGCAACTGTTTTTGACACAATAGGAGATATAAAAAATGTAAAAGCTCTGTTGGGCTTTTACAATGTGTGTTGAATGCCGTATTTCAATACGTAACCTTAAAAGATTTTGGTTCGATCCAAAAAATACTGCAAGCTTACGAGGCTGTTATCTAGTTCAAATTAAATTCACTTTTCAAACGTCGAGTCTGTTTGTAGTTACTCCACTATTCGAAAGGCAGATTCTATTAAGTAAAGCGAGCTAGCCGTTGCTGAATACTCTTAAAATTACATCTCTATACTAATATGCTATCAAAAACAAAACTTGTAAAATTATACCAACTCAGTTGTTCATTCGTAAAAAGTTGTGAGATCCATGTAATACCAAGTCGGTTACTTTATTCAGTCCATATAGGCCGCCTGTCTTAAGTTATTTAGTAATTAGCTAACCTAATAACGTCTTATTGTGTCCCTATCAATATTTTTTTTTGTATTTTTAACTGACTTAAAAAAGGCGGAGGTATATACGATGCGTACGTTGTTGTTTTTTTATTATTTTTTGTTTGAAAGAGTAGATAGGTATATTTCCAGATTTGAAGGCGGTGTCAAAAAAATAAAAAAAAAGAAACTTTAAGAGCCTCTTTGACATAGCACCGCCTTCAAATCGATCAATAGAAGTTGGGTCAATTATTGTGTTAAAAAGATTTAACAAGAAACAGATTGAGTTCATCAGCATTCTAAACAATCTTATTGAAAATCACACATCACAAGTTATATATGTATATCACTTGTGAGATACATTGTGTTTTCATGCGATGGCCAAGTTACAGTAATGTAACTATACGTAATAACTAAAAATAAATGTAAATACGTAATAACGCAGTATCTTACGAGTACAACGGAGCGCTGCAATGGCGTTGCTACGTCGCGTAGCATACTCGTAGCGTTCTAAACAACATTCCGTAGTGTGGGCTTGGCGTGACCTCACAACAACTGAATCCGCAGTGCGTTTTATTTAATTTTACATGTCTGCCCAAAAACAGAAATGGCCAGTAAGAGACGCCTAATAGTATCATCTATTACAGTATGACGATAATAAGACAACACCCACTAGGTAAAACCAACACCTACCTATCTATATACATCATTATCAATCCATATTTGGCACACTGCTGAGCTCGATTCTTCTCTCAGAATGAGAGGGGTTAGGCCAAATAGTCCACCACGCTTAGCCAATGCGGATTGGCAGACTTCACTCACGTAGAGAATTAATAAAATTTTCAAGCATGACAGGTTTCCTCACGATGTTATTAAACTATTTTAAGAATTTAATATCACGTGTCTTAAACAGTGCATGCACCTTCAATTTTTCAGTTATGTGCAATAACTGAAAAATTGAAGGTGCATACACAGGAAGGATTCGAACGTACACCCTACGGAATCGGAGGCAGAGGTCATATCCCTTGGGCAATCACAGCTCATTCTGGCCATTATAGTCCCAAATTATGCCGCATGTGGATTACATGGTCACGGGGGATTACTAATCTCACTAAGCTTCTTTCTAACGGCCCTAAGGGCCATCTATGTGTGTTAATACATTACGTAATGTCACAGTGTCACAAGAGAGGTGGATCCTAAGTTTGGTGACATCACATTTTAAAACACTCTCTACTAGTGGCATGTGTTAGTGCGCTTTTTCAGTTGTAATATTTACTAATGTTAAAAATGTGAAAGTGAGTCTGTCTGTCTGTTACCTTTTCACAGCCACTGAGCCGATTTGGTAGAAATTTGGTATAGAAATAAATAAATTGGACGTTGGAGCTGAACATAGGCTGGTGGGAGGCTTGGGCCGCAGCTAGTTACTTACTATACCGGCAAAGACGTACCGCCAAGCGATTTATCGTTGCTTTACGATGTCGTGTAGAAATCGAAAGGGGTGTGGACTTTCATCCTCCTAACAAGTTAGCCCATAAATTGCATCATCACTCATATCAGGAGAGATTTTAGTCAAGGGTTAACTTGTAAAGGATAAATAAATAAAAAAAAAATATCCTGGAAAATCGACGATTCTCGCGGAATTTGTAAAAAACAGAATTTTACGCGATAGTCACCGCGGGCGTTCGCTAGTAAATAAATAATCTACTTTCTGTGGACTGGGCGGTCACCGATGACTAAAATAAACAAGTTGAAAAACGAAATACGTTCTCTATTTCCGAGCGAATTTGTAGCGGCGGCAATAAAAATAAAGTTTTATTTACCTATTCTTCTCATTGTTTTCTGTTCACTGTCAATCGATTCGGCCATTTTGTCCTAACTAGGCTAAACAAAAGAAATTGATGATCCCAAAAAAGTTGTAAAAGAAGTGAAACAGTTTATTATTTATTACAGTAATAGGATAAGTAACTTAGAAGTAGTTTGATGTGATAACGTCCCTACTTTCTATAACTATATAACTTTATCTTACCGTGTATTTGTTGTGATTGCTGGATAATCTTAACGGGATGATTAATTTTATTATATGAAAAAGCTTGCTAGCCCAGGATATAACTCTGCCTTCGATTCAGAGACCGAAGGTTCGAACCTGGTCCGGGGCAGTTATGTGAAATTTAATATCACGTGCCTCAAAAGGTGAAGGAAAACCATCATGAGGAATCCTGCATACCTTTGAATTTTTTCAATTCTCTAGTTGTGTGAAGTCTACCAAGCCGCATTGGGCCAGTGTGGTGGTATTTGTCTAACTCTTCTCATTCTGAAAGAAGATTCGTGCTCAACAGCGAGCCGAACATGGAATGATGATGAATGGTGTTTGGAAGCTTTAACGTATGTATTTCTTAAATACGTTTTTATTGTTTTTTTATAATTTAAGTTACAGAGGAAAAAAATCGTCATTCCACGCTAATAGGTATACAAAGACGTGTCGATATAAAAAATACGTTTTAAACTTATTTGGACAACTCAAGAACTGAAACCTTCAAAGTCCACCATGGACTTCACAGTTGGCTAGCGTACTTACCCTTGATAGTAGCATGGGTTGTCAAACTTTCAACCTTCTAAAAAAAAATATCTGTCTGTCTGTTTATTTATCCGGGGTTACCATTCTGAATAACTGAATCAATGTAAATAGGACTTCCACTGGTAGATGGAGGAGGTTATAGAGTAACATATAGGTTACTTTTAAACCCGTCAAAAGTTCCTGCGGAATTTGTGAAAAACTGAATTTCATGCGGTAATTAATAAAATTCCTAAATACCAATTAAACCAAATTAAAATAACGTCTTCAACGATTTCCAAACAAAAAAAGAATTTTCAAAATCGGTCCATAAATGACGGAATTATCGGTGGACATACATAAAGAAACATACTTACAGCCGAACGTAGAACCTCCTCCTTTTTGGAAATCGGTTTAAAAGAAACTTGTAAGTACGTCTATGTACGCGTAATAACGTGTGCAGCTTTAGTACGCAATGGCGTACGGAATGGCGTAATGTACGGAATGGCGGCCGCACGCTATAAATCGACTCGAGCAAATCCAGCTAAGCTGCCGGGCGTATGGAATTGCACGGAGCGAAATAAATAGTACTTTATTTAAAAGCTCAACATTATGTTTGTTTCATATATACCAAGTTGATGGACCTCTCACTGTTACAAAAACTTTATCACGAGAAATAAAACAAATAATGGCCTCGTGGTTCAGTTGTTAATCCTTGCGGCTTCAGATTTTGAAGTCCAAGAAGAAACCTGAAACAAGAACCCTGAAATATTGAGATTTCTTTCTTAGAAGAATGATGGCCTCATGGCGCAGTGGCATGTGCGGTGGATCTATAAGAGGGAAGTCCTGGGTTCGATCCGATCCCGATTGAGTTATTTTTTAATTGGTCCAGGTCTGGCTGGTTGGAAGCTTCAGTCGTGGTTAGTTACCACCCTACCGCCAAAGACGCACCGCCAAGAGATTTATTCCGTTCCGATGCGATGTCTGTAAAATCCGAAAGGGATGTGGATTTTCGTCCTACTTCTAAGAAGCTAGCCTGCTTCCATCTTACATTGCCATCACTTACCATCAGGTGAGATTGTAGTCAAGGGCTAACTCGTAAAGATTAAAAAAAAGAAATTTTCAGTAGCAGCTAAGTACGAGTTACGAGTAGCTTTTCGTAGAAATAGCTAGGGATTACTGTTAGTAGTTAAATATTTCTTGTTAAATGGTTTGTGTAATTCATTTATATCCAGTTGATTTATGCTTAACTTGTTATAAACTCCGCGAATTGGGATAATTCGTCAAACCAAACTTTTAGTATACACATATAATTAAATTATTTTGGGTTTATCCTTTCTGTTGTATCTACCTACTATTAGACATCGTGAATATCTATGTACCTATTTTATAAAAAAAACTAGCGGACGCCCGCGACTTCGTCCGCCCTTAGTCCTCTTTAATCCAGCCCTTACACCTATCGCTGTAAAAATGGAGTAACTTCTCCCGTTTTCCATATATTTTCCTTCACTGCTCTGCTTCTATTGATCGTAGCGTTTCAAAAAGTATACTATAACCTGCCCAGGAGTATGAAGAATAATTGTAACAAGTTTCGTTAAAATCCGTCGAGTAGTTTTTGTTTCTATAACAAACATACAGACAGACAGACAAAAATTTTACTGATTGCTTTTTTGGCATCAGTATCGATCACTTATCTCCCTCCCCCTGATAGTTATTATGGAAATATATTTCATGTACAGAATTGACCTCTCTACAGATTTATTATAAGTATAGATTATGGTCTAAAATGGGTACTTAGATATTTATGACCTAGACCTATGCCCCTCGATTTCACCCGCGTAGAAGAATTTTTTTCTGTGAGAATACCGAGATAAAAACCAATATGCTTAACCATAGTGTAATCTATCTCTATAAAGAATTCCATCCAAATTGGTCCAGTTGTTAAGTCGTCATTCACAATTTTGCGGACGCCCGCGACTTCGTCCGCGTGGTATTTAGGTTTCACAAATCCCTCGGGAACCATGGCTTTTCCGGGAAAAAAAGTAGCCTATGTGTTAATATATGCTATAATATATCTCAATACCAAATTTCAGCTAATTCGGATCAGTAGTCGAGGCGTGAAAGAGTAACAAACATTCATATCATCAAATCGTCAGTTTTCGCAAATCTCTGGAAACCATGGATTTCTTCGGGATAAAAAGTAGCTTATGTGTTAATCCAGAGTAAAATTTCAGCCAAACCGCTTCAGTAGTAGCATCAGTAGCACATCCAAACATCCATACAAACTTTCGCGTTTATAATATTAGTAGGATTCCGTAAAAATATAACAAATTATAATTTATTATACTTACTCATATATATACTCGGACATACTTTACTGTATCAATTCCAACATAGTTAATAGTCAAAGTATAGAACTATAATTTAAAAAGTACAATTTAGTAAAAAGCGTTGGTAATGATAAAAGTTAGGATGACAATAGGAATGGCGAATTAATCATCATTTTATTGATGCTCGCGCACAAAGCGAGGCGTAATGATTCGCAGAGTCGACGTTGTTCCATCCTTGACCTACATATCGGGCTCTATGCCATGGCCCTTGCTACCCGGCCCGGGTATTGTACGAGCTAGAAATTCAACTGATCCGCTCACTCAATCAGTCATTTAGTTTTTTAGAACGAGCTTGGTTTTTTTTGGGAAAATTAAACTTTTCGAAATGAATGCTTACAAAATCGAAAGTAAATAAATGAACTATGTAGGTACTTACACGAAAATGAAAAAATAATCAATGTTCTCAAAACATTATCTATACTATATATTAAGCTGAAGAGTTTGTTTGCTTTGCGCTAATCTCAGGAACTACTCCGATGTGAAAAATTCTTTCAGTGTTATATATTTATCGACGCAATTTAAATTATGACGCTAAGACCAAATGGAGCGTAGCACCGATGAAGAATGAATCAAAATCGGGGGATTTTTTCCCTATTGAGAGCTTACGCTGCAGGCGCATTTTTTTTTCCAAAAACAACAAATATTTATGTACCTATTTACTTATCAACAGTATCATTTATATAAATTTACGAGTGTAGGTATTTGAAAAAGCCTTTTAAAGTTAGCATAAAACGTCATAATCTCATAACACACCGTATCTGATATTCATGGAACATTGTATAGAATTTTTAACACGCGCTCTCTGTTCTATTTTCGTGTTATTTCATATTCATAGTTAAATTAAAAACTTTTTAAATCCAATTTTCAACACACCTGTTAGGTATATCTGAACTTATTATATTTTCACAACGCAATTTCATGAGGTCTAATTAATCCCTGGAAATGTATTAACCCTGGAGCATTGTACTACAAAAAAATACTGAACAAAAGTTTTCCGACTTCATTCACTTGTTTAAAAATAAAGGTATGAGTTACTGAGGTTATAAATGTCATAAAGATAATTCTGTGGAAAACAAACAGATTAGTGTACTTTAGTAACATTGTTGTATTATTAAAAAAGGTTTAAAAATGGTATCCATTACTTACCTACACGTGGACACATTTGCGGATGTCCGCTGGTAAACTATTTGGATAAATTGGAAATTCACTTAGCGTTTCTAACAAAAAAACTTGCCTAAATATCAATAGCGGACCCCCGCGTAGTGCCGTGTAGCGTGAGAATACGGAAATAAAATAAAACCTTTGCTAATTGCTGATAATGTATCTTTCCATTGGTGAAAGATTTTTCGAAATCGGTGTAGTGGTTTAGACAAGAAAGCGTAACAAACTCACTTTCGCATTTCTAATATAACTAGCGGACACTCGCGACTTCGTCCGGCCTTAGACCTCCTTAATCCAGCACTCTTGAAAAATCCGTTTTTAGTGGAGGTTTACTTAAACTACCTTCCTGCTAAATTCCATCTTTGAACGTCAAGTGGTTTTATCGTGATAAATGACCTATCGCATTTGTATATTTTATAAGATTATGGATACCTCATTTAATATAGCTTGTGCAACATATTATAATCTTTTAATACCGTTTGAACTAAACCTGTAAGTTTAGTTCAAAGTGGCTTACGTTATAAATACATAAGTACTCGTATCTCCTATTCCCACAGAGGGTAGAGAAAAACAAGAGGGAAAGTGAACCTCTAATTACGGGGTTAACAAGCTTTACGAATATTAAAACTTGTTGCATACCTACAACATTTTCCTGATAACATGTCTCTTTTACGTAATTGAAGGAAACAGATTGACCTACCTGATGGTATGTAGAAAACCATTGCGAGTATATCTCAAAACCAGCTAGGCTATTCTGTAACGATATTTTTATAACTCGCAAGTGCGAGTTTCGAATTCTCCTCTATCTCTTTCTGTTTATCACGATACTATAGAATGGGAAAGATAGCGGTAAATTCGAAACTCGTACTTGCGAGTTATACAAAACATCGTTAAAAAATAGCCATGCAGGGCTCGAGCAAAACCTCTTTCAAATGTTCGAGGGATACTGGAGAGTACACGAAATCTCAAGGCGCAGCGTTAAATACGATAAATAGACACAAAACTCACCTGGAAGGCGCAGTGATATAAACTAAAAAAAGATAAGTAATATAATATATCAACTCATATTCGGCTCACTGCTGAACACGAGTCTCCTCTCAGAATAAGAGGGGTTAGGTCAATAGCCCACCACGCTAGCCCACTGCGTATTGGCAGACTTTACACATGTAGAGAATTAAGAAAATCCTCAGGTATGTAGGTTTCCTCAAGATCTTTTCCCTTAGCTGTTTGAGACACGTGATATTAAATTCCTTAAAATGCACACAACTGAAAAGTTGGAGGTGCATGCCCCGGACCGGATTCGAACCTACGCCCTCCGGAGTCGGAGGCAGAGGTCGTATCCACTGGGCTATCACGGCTATAAAAAATACGACACGAAACTAAGTCACCTGGGTGTAAAGACAGCGTACCACCGGCATCCATTCATCTCACAGAACACAGAATGAATCATGAGGCAATTCAAAAAAAATTATCACAATATCAGCCGATGGACGTTCACTGCAGGACATGGCTGTAGAGACTTCCAAACATCACGATCCTGTCACCTGCATACATTCAAAACCGTAAACCTATAAATAACAAGGTTTCTAAAATCGAAACTTCTGTGTATGTAATTGTCTTGCGATGTTTATAAAGTTGTGACAAAAGTGAGCCTCGTCTCACTAAAAGCAAAATATTTTCCCAAGTTCAAGCAAAAGCCTGCTCAGGGTTAATTGCTTTTGTTTTGTTAGAATTTCCCTTTAATGAATAATTATTAGATCATGTTTTCCTTACTTAGTATCTATGTATATTTAAGTAACCTTGGCTGTAATTTTCTCCAGATTTACATATATATGTTAATGAATTTTGAGTAGGGTTATGTTTTTTTTAATGTCAGTATTTGAGTACCAGCACTACTAAGCGTAGAGTTGCTCGACCCCTCACTAAGTGGACGATCACCATCAAACAATCAAATCGCAGAGAGTCTACACGTGTTAGAATTGAGTTATTTTAGACATAAAAACCTAAATTACTTCCTTACTTCCTTCTAAAATAGGATAAATATTGAAAAAAAATTGTAGTATCAATTGTTTTTTACAATGATGCATGTTGTCTTTAAAAAAGATGATACAAGTAAAGTCCAAGTTAAGTGAACAGTAGGTACGTTCTTTTGAATATCTTTAAACCGAACCGAAACCGAATTAACACGACTGGGTACTGAATTCTGATCTTCCTGGTTATAAAGCAAATAAAATAAAATATCACACATACAATACATTTGACTTCAGATCGAAATTCTTAGATAAATATAATTTGTTTTAAAGTCATGCAAACTCTACCTGCTTAGCATGGAGCAAAAATTATTTAAAAAATAATTAAGTATTAGACGTAATCAACATTATCCTGAAGAACGCTTCTTAAGAACTTATCTCTGAAAAAAAATAGCTTATCTTAATAACATAAGAAGATTATTTAATATTTATCGCCCCTAGAAAATAAAATTAAAATTCCTGTTGCGTTTGAAAATCTCATTATAAATTTGCAACTAAATTAAACTGAGTAGGAAATTTAATGCGTAAAAATCCTCCTTACATTTTACAAGCTCTTTGGATTAAAGATAGTAACATGATTTTAAATGGGTGCTAATTAAACAGACATCTATTAATTAGCAATTCGCGTCTTCAAATTTACATTTTCTTCTGAATTACTGAGTTAATGGAACTACTCAATTACGGAATATACTATATCATAATTATCACACTAATATTATAAAAGGGAAAGTTTGTGTGTGTGTATATATATATGTTTGTCCTTTATGCTGCGGCTACTGAAGAAATTTGGAATGGAAATAGATTTACTCTGTATTAATACATAGGCTACTTTCATCCTGGAAAAAAACATGGTTCCCGCGGGATTTGTGAAAAACTGAATACCACGCTGACGAAGTCGTGGGCGTCTGCTAGTCCACTATAAATCTTTTTTTAATATATAATTAGGTAATTTATTTGAAGACGATATCTTATTTACCTTTGTGGCAGTTTTGGTCCGGCGTATTGAGGACACATCGGTATATCTACATAATATCGATGTAGGTTTGATTTCAAAGTATGCCCTTGTTCAAAAAGGGATTGTTCTCAAAGGCTAAGGTTACTCCCTTTGAGGATTTAAAGTTTCAAAGGCAGATTGGCTGAATATTCTTGTGGTTCACAGGGCAGCATTTTACGTCGCATTCCGTTTCAAACGACGCTTATATCTAGAAAGTTAGATACCTAATTAAATTGTTTGTTATATACCGTAAAGTATCGATTATTATTTTTTCTAGCTTTTATTATTTGAATTGCCCTCTTAATAGGTAGGTATGTGTGTGTAATCCTGGAAGCTAACTTTGAAACAATTTTTTGACTTTTGATAAAGTCTTTGCTTGACAATTAGTGCCGTAACTATATATTGTGGTGGGTAGGGCTGGCAAAATGCTAGGAGACCACGACCCGAAAAGTTTTGAGCGCAGGAAAAAATATGTGGCCTTTTTTACGGGGTCCAATGAATTGGCCATGGGCCAATGCCCTCGGGCCTGATGCCCTCAGATGCTTATAGCATCTGAGGGCATCTGATGGGTCTCAGATGCTTATAGCATTTATACATTTCTAAAATAAAAAAGTTCAAAATAATTATGTACACGTTGTATTTCTGAGAATAAGCCGCGAATATTTCTACGAATAAATTATGCGAAAAAGGTATAAAGGTAACGTCTTTTCATAATACCTTTTACTTACCTTTGCGACAATATTTTTTCATTCAATTTACCTAGTCAGTAAATTATTATTAACTTAATTACGGATAAACGTTTCGGCGGCGGAGAGGATCAAGTAAAGTTGCTATTATTATAATGATTAAAGAAGCGGTGATTTTACACAAAGCATTTTATAATAATAATAATAAATCTTTATTTATCAAAACTACATATCACAATAGTTTGAAGCCCTGCATCCTGTATTAGTTACTAGCTGACGCTGTGCGGTTTCACCCGCGTGGTTCCCGTTTCAGTGGGAATACGGGGATAATATAGAGTAATTTGAAACAGCATATTGATCGATTTTCCCAGCGCTTTGGAGGGGTTCCTTCCTGGAGGTTTTCTTCAGGCTTTGGCTATGCTTTTAGGTGTATTTTACTCAGAAAGGAAAATTGGAGCAACGTGATGAAACGTAGCTCCATATACTTTCTTCTATAGGGGAGGCCTCCGAGTTTTTATTTCAAACCACCAACACCGCCAGCGATTTAGCGTTCCGGTACGATATCGTGTAGAAACCGAAAGGGGTGTGGATTTTCATCCTCCTCCTAACAAGTTAGCCCGCTTCCATCTTAGATTGCTTCATCACTTGCGAGTACCATCAGGTGAGATTGTAGTAAAGGGCTAACTTGTAAAGAAAATTTTTGTTAGAAGCATTGCATAGTTGCCGTAAAAATGAAAATGCTTTGCTAAAAAAGTTGCCGTTGTTTGTCCGGGACTAAGCTATTGCAGATTTACAAAAAGGTCGCAACTCGCAATATCCTTTTGTCGACACTTTTGTTGTCAGTGAGCGATGAATGCAGCTGCGCTTCGCGACTTGGATTGATGTCCACTGGGGATTCCCGGAACGTAAATACATTTGCTCCGTGAGGGAAATACACGTAACATTTTGGAATTTTACACCTTGGCAAATGAAATAGTACATTGCGGTATTACAATTTTAACTTTTAACATACCTTCTATAAAGAAAACACTAAGATATGCTCGCCTGGGAAAGTACTGCCGTCATACTTATTTTTTATCGTCCTGTTGTTGGTTAGATAGTTCATAGTTCGAAGCTGATAGCTGAAGGGCGTTGGGGTCCCAAGGTGCTGGAATATCAACCCCGTACCAGAAAGCGCAGTGTTGGTCGACCCCCCACTAGGTGGATCGAGGACATCAAGCGGGTTGCAGGGAGCCGCTTGCCGGGAGGCTTGAGATTGTTTTGTTTGGAAGTCAATGCAAGATCTATGTCCAGCAGTGGACATCCATGGGATGTTAATGATGATGATAATGTTGTTGATTGGCGGGTGCACAGTAGTGTATTAGAGGTGGTGGTTTTTGAGCAGCATCACGTGTGAAAATGGAAACCTGTTAACTGCTTGATACGTCAACAATCATAAAAACCTCAAAACAACTCAATCATTATGATTTTGTCTCTTTTATAGGGAATACCCAAAACACAGCGGAAAGATTGAAAATTGAAAAATTGCGAATTTTGTATGCGAATCGTCACATCGGATTACTTTCTATAATTGGCTTTTGTGGTCGAGCTATTGTTTCATTCTGACATATGTGCTCTATGTACATTATACCTATACCTATAGCTATATTTCATACGTGATAGTGAATATGACCTCTGCCTCCGATTCCGGAGGGTGGTGGGTTCGAATCCGGTCTAGGGCATGCACCTCCAACTTTTCAGTTGTGTGCATTTTAAGAAATTAAATAACACGTGTCTTAAACGGTGAAGGAAAACATCGTGAAGAAACCTGCATACCAGAGAATTTTCTTAGTTTTCTGCGTGTGTGAAGTCTGCCAATCTTCATTGGGTCAGCGTGGTGGACTATTGGTCTAACCCCTCTCATTCTGAGAGGAGACTCGAACTAAACAGTGAGCCGAATATGGGTTGATAACGACGATATTTCATATACTAAAACAAGCTCCCGTAAATCAAAAGTGCTTACTAATATGTTTTAAAAATATACAAGTGAACTTTGTGTACGAAAGGTCAAATGTTTTAAAACGCGTATCAATAACCATCATCCAGTGAGAGCAATACATTAGAAAGACCATTTAATATCGCGTGGAGGCCATTAGAGCTGTGAGAGGTAATATAGGTCGAAGCACTCGCACTCGTGTGTTCAAACCATTTCACGCACTTAATATGCGTCCTCGTGGTTCCTTTTACTTTATTACTCACCATAGACCATAAACTAGGAAATACGAGCTTTGAATATGTATTAAAAGAGAGAACACGAAGGAACTAGAGCGAGGCGTTTCATTATAACTAAGCAATATTTGCGGTAATGTTTTTATACAAAATCTAACTAAACACAACCTTTCTGGGAATAAGACTCAGACAATGCCTTTTTCCATATGACAGCAATATGTAGAATACCAGTAAAGAACTTTGATCAGCAAAAACTCTAAGCTTTAACCAAAAGCATCCACCTTCACCTCTCATTCTAACGGTTTTTGTTTGTCAACGTCTATGGTGATCCAAAATTAAAAAAAAATAGATGACCTTAACTGCCAACAATACGGACGCTACAATCGCAGAGATACCCTCCCTGTGTAATTGAAATCTCTTTAGTGGCTATTAATTAACAATACTTTGGCCTTCGACGTAGACGCTGTACAGAGTTTATTCAACGATAGCAGGACGAACTGTGCTGCTTTCTGCTACCTATTGAGAATTTTTAAGTACCTAATACACACCCAAAGAGTTATATCTTTTTAACTCAGTTTAGAATTTACGACTCTGACCATTATACTGACGTTTTGAAATTATCTCCTTACGAAGAAAAGATTCAGATCAAATCGCATTCGGTCATTAACTTTCTACTAACATTTCAACGGTGAATTCGAGTACAAATCGTGAAGCTAAAGTGTCAATAGGCATGATATAAAGTGGTATAAGTTCAAGGAGCTGACGGACGTTTCACGTTCGAATGGAGACCCCCAACCGATAACCGCAGTGTTAATCGACTGCCTGTGTTGATTGACCACATCAACCGAGTCGCAGGGAGTCGCTAAATGCAAGTGTGGTATTTGGAAGCCCTGTGTCCTGCAATTGACGTCGACAGCTGGTGTGAAGTATGAAAGATGCATAGGTATTTCAGTACAACTATTTAAAAAAATGTGTTAATATAGTAGATTGTTATACAAGGGGCTAAAAAGACCCATTATATACGAGGTATTTTTAGGTAAATAGAAACCTAGTTTTTAATGGGCTTAGCCCCGCGTTACACTATACTTTTTACTACGATTGCAAGAAAATAAAATCATTCAGTACAGTATTCAATGTTAAAATTCTTTTTGTAGTCGCAGCTCGCAACACAATAAAAAAAAAAAAACTCATACGCATTCCACTGACAAGACCGCTGCATTTAGTTCCAATTTCAAACTCTTATCAAACAATACATAACATGTATTCCGTACCCACCTATTCATGTTTAAACTACTTATGAATTAAACCTTTTTCTTTATATAGCACTCGTAGTACTCGTAACAGACAAAAATTTAAAAAAAACAAAATTGCTTTAGCCTATAGAGGCTGAAATGCTTGTTTAGCCCCGCTGTGGCGTAGTGTAGTGTAGATGACAGGGTTTTGAACAAGAGTAGTGAAAAATCATTTGTGACCTGGTGTCACCTTAATCCATTCATATTTTTAACACGCCGAGCGCCTGTTAAACAAATAACAATCGCCTCTGGAGCGTGCCAGTCCATTGGGTTTCGCATACATTTGCAATTATATGTGCTGTTTATTCCAATACAATCAAAATATACGCTATTTAAAAGGATTCTATAAGCGTTTTGGAACTTTAAAATGATTAACTGGATTAAGAATGTATTTTAGTACAAACTTTCGAGACCTTGGTATTTTTCCCAGTGGCGTAACATGGACTAACGGAGACGTGGGCCAAGTCGCATCATCGAAGCCTTTTCGTTCAGTCCTTGTTCTCAAAAATCTATCCAATCTATTGTAAGTCCGTGGGCGCCCTTTGCTTGCGCCTAGCTACGACACTGCTTTTCCCGTCGTTTTTTCCCGATGATGAGAGATTTACTCTTATAAGAAAAACATGGATCAAAACTTATCTATTTTATTTCCCGCTAAAATAGATACTTTCAAATGAAAACAGGAATTTGTGCGACGTTGCATCATCTTGCAAATGAGTTGCGTGGTGAGTCTAAGTTTGTGAGAGTAATTACTATGCAAATATTTTTCATCAACGTTTTTCATAAAGTTTGTGACAACGTTTTTTAGTAAAGTTAATAGGTCAGAAATACAGCCAATTGTAAACATTTTTATTTATTATAGATAGATAGATAGTTTTTGTCTTTATTTGCACACAACAAAGACAAAAACAAGTGAAATACAAACAAATCAGGAAAAGGCGGCCTTATCGCTAAGTAGCGATTTCTTCCGGGCAACCTTCGGTTTAGGAAAACTTAAGGACATCAGCAGGTGGCGTAAAACAAAAATAACCATAATATTAGTAATACACATACATACAAATACAAAGTTTGTGACAACGTTTTTTAGTAAAGTTAATAGGTCAGAAATACAGCCAATTGTAAACATTTTTATTTATTATAGATAGATAGATATACTTTATTTGCACACAACAAAGACAAAAACAAGTGAAATACAAAAAAATCAGGAAAAGGCGGCCTTATCGCTAAGTAGCGATTTCTTCCGGGCAACCTTCGGTTTAGGAAAACTTAAGGACATCAGCAGGTGGCGTAAAACAAAAATAACCATAATATTATTACCATATATAATTTACATCCTAATACATGAACAATATTACACAAATACCTACAATAATGAATAAAATACATATCAAAATATACCTACTAATAAATACATTATATTGAAGAGAAATAATATATACAGATCGTCTTTACTGCACCAGATAATGAGTCTGAGAAATATAAATCGTGGATCACTAAACAAAATATAGACCATTATTCCTGAGTATTGAATAATTTTGAAATTCCAACTATTTTCAGACTGTTATTGTTCATAATTATTATACCACTTGTCCCAGTTATAACCCTACCTGCCAAACTAAAATATTAGTAGTATGTACCTTATAGGCTGGTGCTGCTACTTCAAGTTATTTTCTGAAGTCTGGCACATACTTTAATGGCTTAGTTTAATACAGAGAGTTCCTGAGTTCCATTTGGATATTTTAGGATATTATATTTAGTGAATTGGACTTTGGCAAGACAGATTAAAGATGTAGCGCCAAGCGATTCAGCGTTAAAGTAGGTACTATAGTCTAGAAACGTAACATGGGTAGTTACCGCGATATCACATTATTAAGCGATATCATTTAAGTTTAAGTGAAATTATTCTGAATTCAATAATTACGTTAACTTAACGATGAATAAAACAAAACCTATGTATGAAAATGATAAAAAATAAACATTGCAGTCAATGGTTATATACACATAATTTTGTAGGAAGCAAGCTACCGAGTAGATACACCAGTTTCATTAAATAAAGTGCGAATATAATAGAGCAGGGATGGTAAACCTTTTCCATCCGACAGTTTAGAGGTAGACAAAGTCTAGACTTTTAACATTATAATAATGTTCTATAAAAATATAAGGTAGATGTTTATGTATTTTTTGTACTGTATCTATGTATTTCTATCTAATATTTTTCTATTTAGTTTATCCCATAGTGCAGAGTTCCTGGTCTACGAAACAATCAATTCATCAATCAAAATTTCTTTTGTATAGGTTAAGCCAATGATGGTATATACCGGTTATAATTTGATTGTAACATACAGATTGGAGATTAGTGTCTGAAACGTGTAATTTCACTCTAACGTGATGTAGCGACAAATCTAATATGGCGACATTAATACTAATTATCAAACAATTATCTTGTTTAACAAACACGTGGTTCAAGTTAAATCGACTTTTAAAAGGAACGTATAAAATAAGTAAATACGTTAACCAATTATGAAGTTTGGTTTACTGGTAATAAAGGTTAATCGTCCCAGTATAAAGCGTATATATTTGTTTCAGGATAATATTGTCATTTATTTGCCAGGCACTGAGTGTCCTCACTTCTTTACTTGGATGCAACAAAGCGATTGGGACCCAAGCTCCATATTTTGCCAAGTATTTCCCTATAGTAGAAGCATGGGCTGACAATCTTCTTTTACAAAACTTAGACTGTCTTGAGTGCCATCACAGTTTATTGCACAAACATTAAAATTGAATTTTATATAAATTAATTTGTGTTAATCACTCTTCTTAAGCCGTAACTTTTTTGGTAGGTAATTTTCCCTCCCTCTGTCAGGTCCCTCAACCTCGAGCTTGCTCAGACATATTTTTTATGTTCAAAAGTTCAAAAGGTTTGCCATCTCTGTTATTTCATTCTAGGTAAGTATTTATTTATGGTTACCGCGCGTAGTCATATTACAGGACGCTGTATATTTGAGCCATTTCATGCGAAACGCGAGCTTCGTTCATCTTTCTAGTTTATTATTCACTATACAAAACTCTAAGATCTTCGAAATAACGAGGTTTGTAATATGTAAACACTTTACGGTTTGGACGTACATAATACATGTATATTGTGAGACTGCGAGAAAAGACCCTGACGGTATGGGATACAGAATGCTCCGCGGGCCGAAAAAGGAACGTGGACGAGGGAGTTAATCGAAGACTTAGAAATCTGGCATCAAAGAGGTCACGAAGTGTTTAACACGTACCTTTTTGCAATAGGGGAATCTCTCACCGAAAATTGTTACTTCTGTTGAGAAGAGGACACTCCGCGGCATGATATATTCGAATGCTCTGCCTGTGATGACCTGAGAGGGGCGGCACAGCGAGGCGATGGCCACGTGTGCACAAATGCTCCATATGATACATGAAAGTAAGAGTAAAAGAAAAGGTAAATACTCTAGAGTTAGCACGATGTAAAACCATGCAGTTCCTTGCTAACTCTAAAGACTAAAAATAATACATGTAGGTATATTACCTAATCGTCGTCACCATCATTAACTACCTATATTCGGCTCACTGTTGAGCACGAGTCTTCCCTGAGAATGAGAGGATTAGGTTAATTTCATATTTCATTCTCGTCAGCTTTTTGGTAACTAATAAAAATAAAAAGAAAATGTTATTTTTGCAAAAGCTAAATGAGTTTTATCCCCGCACTGGCGGATGACGGAGCTTTTGGGCAAAAAAAAAAACATTTATTTATTGAAATAGATTTTATACATTAAATTATACATGTTTAAATAACGAATTTTTCCTTTTTCCTTTTAAGTAAAAAACGAGTAATTACGACAGTAGAGGCATTTGAAGGTTCTACAATGTTAAATAAAACTTTCTTAGCTTTTTAATAAAAACTTTAGCATACCTTTTAAGTACCTAACTATAAACTGAAAATTTTCTACACAAAGTTTGCTCTCAGTTCGACAAAGAATCAATGAACTGAGATAACAGAATCAGTTGCAGATAGAATAATATTTGTAAATATTCCGGAGTTTTAGAATATTAGTCGATTTTTTTATTCTTTACACGTTAGCCCTTGACTGCAATCTCACCTGATGGTAATTGATGATGCAATCTAAGATAGAAACGGGTTAACTTGTTAGAAGGAGGATGAAAATCCACACCCTTTCCGGTATCTACACGGCATCGTACCAGAACGCTTACGAAAATGAAACATATCAATCATTTAATGATTGTCTAAAAAGATAATTGTGTTGTATATTTTTCAATGCAGTTGCATTATACATGTTAATGCCAGGTTTGATTGACTTTATCCTCCGAAAGACAACGGGTTATCGAACAAATAAACTCACTACAACTGGCTTGTAGCCATGTGGCACGCCGATTCTCTTTCTACAAACGCTAAAGCTTCGCAAATTAAAAAATATATGGGAATGAATTTGTTATTCAGGTCAGGTTCGTCAGACAGGTCACGTGTTCAAGTTATCAATCGGATCTGTCATTTCCATGCATTTTTTAGCTTTCTAAGCGTAAAGCAATTGTAAAAAGTCAATCGACGTTCCACATGGTTAACATACCCTGGCAAGACAATAAATTTGGCAGACCGGTGCTGTAAATTATTTATCGTTCTGGTACAATGACAGTTAAGTTCTATAAGCCATATAATTTCATAATAAATGTTTATCTATACTAATATTATAAACCTGAAGAGTTTGTTTGTTTGTTTGATTGAACGCGCTATTCTCAGAAACTACTGGTCCGATTTGAAAAATTCTTTCAGTGTTAGATAACCCATTTATCGAGGAAGGCTATAGACTATATATTATCCCCGTATTCATACGGGAACGGGAACCACGCGGGTGAATCCGCGTGACGTCAGTTAGTTTTTAATAACATTAGTAAGAAAAATATACACAATATCTGTTATTAATAGGATACGATGAGAACGCTATTAATCTCGTTTCGGCATCAGGTATAATAATGGCGTTGGTATTAAGGTTAGCTAAACAGGACCGCTGTATACCTATTAAGTTGAACGATTTGTTATTTTGCTCGAGGAAACGAGGCGAATATCTCATGCTTGGGATATAAACGAATTGCTATATACGAGATCAACAATTTCAGATATCATTTTATGTGTTTTTTAAGCTAACTTATCCTAATAACTATACGAATCATGCCCGCGTGGAATGGTAAGAATACTGGCTGCATTACCGCACTGGACAGCCAGGCTGATCCTTTGCGCAAAAAATTAGCCAGCCCTTCTGTCACCAGTCGAGGCAACTAGCTGCGGTGAAATGATACGGTAAAATTTTTTGGCACTGCGACATTTTATGTTACACTTCAAGGGACAGATTTCTTGACAGCATCTGGTACGTATACTAAAGTGTTTCAAAGTCACTTTATTAGTCAACTTTCCGTGCTTCGGAGAGCACGAGAGCGGAGGCACACGATGCGTTGAGCCGGTGCGGCGCCGGAGGTACGTGGAAATCCCTCACACCCGCAGAGGTGTGGGGAAACAGGTGCGGGGCTGGGCCCTCTGCCTGAGGTTTCAATCGCCTGTCGTAAAGACGACAAGATCCTTGGGGTGGCCAATGGCCTTGGGAGAATTCTAACTTTCGCTAGGAAGAATGAGGAGTTTGTGCCGTCACTGGGTTAGTCCCGCATGTGGGAAGCCCAGTAAAGGCGCGAGTGGCTTTAAACCATGGCTTCTTGTTAAGTTGGAGAGCGAGGGGGTAGAGATGAAGCCTCTTCCTCCTCTTAGGATTCTATGAGCTAAGGAGGCTGAGCTGAGGGAATGAGATCCCGTGGGAAGGATTTCCCATCTGGAAGTATCCTGTGATAGGGGGCTATGCACCGAAGATGGTCATGGATCGCTGAGTCGGCCGTTATAAATGTCCGATCCAGGCTCTCAATCTTGAGGTCTCTTTGTATTGTAGCGTTCCGCACGTACCTTGGGGCTCAGTCGACCGACTGCCTCCAACGCAGGTTTTATTTCGTAGCGCCGGAGCGGTGTCGCTGCTTCGTTTTACATAGAAATATGTATCTGTGGCGTATCACACAATGCGCTCCAGCGTCGCACCGGACTTGCAACTACTGACGAGGCGGGGCGGGGTGAATGCGTTGCGACGTCGGAGCGGCACCGTTTAGTTGTCTTTGCGTCACAACGTTACTTTATTAACAGGCTGTTCAACGCTGCTACGGCGCCCCTGAGACATAACACCGTTGCGGCGCCGCACCACTCGTGTGCCCGTTGATACAGTGAAATCTTTGCAATGCGGCGCTGCAACGCATCGTGTTTCCCCGCTCTAAAGCCGTCGGTCCTGCATCTGATCTCTCACCGGTCGTGTCAGTCCGTCCCATCGGACTATGAGAGTGAGGGAGTAGAGAGTGCACCTGTGCTTGCGCACAAACTTGTGCACTATAATATCTCCTGCGTATATGGTTAATCTCAACATGATTGGCAGCCGTGGTCGCATAATTCGGTCGGGAGCATATTATTATTAGTCAACATTTTGACAAAGTGATTTTTTTGGTCAAGCAATCGCTAAAAGTAGCATCTAAGCCTCTTTAGATACCACAAAATGCTAAGACACGCAATAAAGTTTTAACTTGTTGCTAATATACTTTATAGAGAGCCGTGATAGCCCAGTGGATATGACCTCTGCCTCCGATTCCTGAGGGTGTGGGTTAGAATCCGGTCCGGAGCATGCACCTCCAACTTTTCAGTTGTGTGCATTTTAAGAAATTAAAAATCACGTGTCTCAATCGGTGAAGGAAAACATCGTGAGGAAACCTGCATATCAGAGAATTTTCTTAATTCTCGGCGTGTGTGAAGTCTGCCAATCCGCATTGGGCCAGCGTGGTGGACTATTGGCCTTACCCCTCTCATTCTGAGAGGAGACTCGAGCTCAGTAGTGAGCCAAATATGGGTTGATGACGATACGAATATACTTTAGTTCGGAAGTTTTTATGGGCACCTTCCGATATTATATCATCTACACCGAAGATACGCAACTATATCTACCATATTTGAATATAATCGAATGTCATAAAGTGGTAGTTACTAATTTAACTTGCAAGTTTCGACCTACACTATTCAAGTTAAAAGCTTTAGCAACGCAATTGTTCGACCGGATACAAAACAACTCTTTAATTAAAACCTCATTTCAAAACATTAAAACTTTCATAAAACCCATGTTCGGGCCGCTTCCCTTCTAAATTTAAATCCATGCCTTTGACCAAAAGAGTCCCTTTAAACCCAACCCATAATTAATGAGTGTTTTTAAAGTCCTACGGTATAATGGGCACACGCAGCTAAGTAATCCACGACATTTCGCAAAACCCAAGATATGGGAATAATAATGAAATTCTTGCTCCCGAGTTATGTTCCTTCCAAAATGTAACCCCCTTTGTAAAAGGGGTTGATAAATTTGGTGCGTTTTTTACTTAAGCTTTATGGTCATAAAAACGGAGAATTACCAAATGACATTCATTCCTTACTCTATTTTTGTGCATAATTATTTTGCATTTTATGTCTATTGCGTGACTATCGAATACGCCCAGGTAGTTTACCTATAATCCTATCCATAATCTCTTAGCTCTTTTGAAGTTCGAGTTTTTGACTAATTTATTATAGGTACCTACATAAGATAAAAGACTTTGTGTTGTTACTTCGTAAGTAATTCTGTTAATTCTTTTGTTCTCTTTATGAGTAATAAAACTGAACCGAAAAATATTTTAGTAGTTATTTTCTAAGAATAGCGTAGGCAATTACTTAATCGCTTTATACAGTCAGTGAGTAAGATAAGTTGAAAGAAAAAGAGGGTTATCAGTAAAGTTAGACGGGATTAATCTCAATAGGTATTTGCCCAAGTTGGATCACTTTGGATTATCGGATGAGAGGGATGGAACTAAAATGCACTTGGAACGAGACTAGGTATAATCACAGAACATAAAGCAATTAAGCTTCGGTATACTCATTTAAAGAAATGATATTATGTATGTAGGCAATGATATTTTATACATTGAAACTAAGGCGGACCAATGTGGAAAATTTACTTAATTTCGTTAAGTCGCTTATTAAACAACGAACGTTATTTAAACAAATAATACCTAAATATCGTCTACAATCCAATACAGAGATTCAAAAATCATATTTTTAATGCCCTCAGCCAAAATAGTTTTTACGAAACTTTTTTAAATTAAAATCAATTTGACTAATTTATTATATTTTTACAATTTGACATACACATAAATTAAATATTTTATTATTTTCATTACTTAAGAATTTCAGTATTGGTATAGATATGATAAATTTTATTTTATTTTCAATCAAATTAACATGCAGCATGTAATAATAATTGGAACATTTGAATTAAATTACTTATTTTTAAAATATTTGCACGCCTAATTCGTGGCAAAACATGTTTGGAGCATTGTATTTATTGTATCTGTTGTTACCCATGTTTTAGCAAATAAATTATTATTATTAATGTCGAGTTGTGTGTTCAGGAAGTGTAAAAACTATTATATACATAAATATATAATATTCTCATGTAAAGAAATGATATTATGTATGTAGGCAATGATATTTTATACTTAAGATGGGGCTAGCGCATTAAAACTAAGGCGGCCAAATGTGGAAAATTTACTTAATTTCAATAAGTCGCTTATTAACCAACGAACGTTATTTAAACAAATAAAACCTAAATATGGACTACAATGGCGAGTTGTGTGTTCAGGAAGTGTAAAAACTATTATATACATAAATATATAATGAAATAAATGACAAAATTGTGCATAGTGAGCGTGGTGTAGCTAACTTCGGATCACTTTTTGCGGTGATTTTGTAGGGACGTAAGCTATCTATAGTATAAAATTATAATGTATGTAGGTATCTACTTGTTTGTTTGCATGTAATTTTTAATTACTGGGGTTGATGGTAAAATACCAAAAAAAACACAAAATGAAAAAACAATTCACACAAAAAGAAATATATGTACATATATTGCATGCCTAGCATACATACATGCCCGCTTATTCCCTTCAATGACAACCTCTCTACAATATTACCCGGGAACGCTATCCTCGCGGCAGTGAATTTGGAACGTGGAATACAAACTTAATAACTTAGTTACATTTTAGTCCCGGAATTTTAGGTTGTAATAGATTCAAAACTAACTTTCTTAAGCTTTCTCGATGTACCTTTACGTAGCTATAAGTATATACTTAGTTTTTTGTTATAAAAAACAAGAATGGATCGGCATTATTTGATAGAAAAACAATTGAAAAAACAAGAGCATGCAGTGCAATACTGAGCTGATATACTTAGATATTCTATTTTCGGAAGATGATTTGGATAAAGCAACTTCAGTGTGCCTAGTGGGAGTTTTCAATATTTTCATACTGTTACTATCGCGTTAACGTAAACAGTTTTACAAACTACTCATACAATACGTTATTAGTGTCTACGTCTACTCCATGCTGATAAAAGTTACTTCAATTCTCAATTCTATTTTCACTAAAACAATAATACCATCTATTCAATTGAAAAGTTTTTAACTTCTACAAATAACTTATTCATATTAATATACATATAGCATATTCATATTTCTAGACTTGAAGCGCAAAAGCCCCTTTGGTACTTTCAAGAATAGACTAGATATATACCTAGAAATAAGAATTTCTCGGGTCTAATTGGTATAATGCTGTTCCACACATTTTCTCTTGAACATAAAAAGAATATACATATGAATATATGAGAGCAAGTGAGATTTTATATCGTTATTATCAATCTAAATAATGTATCAGTACAGACCTTTCGTAAGAGAGGATTTAGAGCTCATACCTCTTCAGTGAATAGTAAATACGCTTATTACCACATTAAAAGAATTTATATTAATTGATTATGAAACACGGCTAAAACTCACGTGATATTACGTCGGAGTATGCCCGACTAGTTTCGAACCCATACGGGGCCCTTAGTCATGAGCTGGTTCTTGCATCGCGGCACAAACCAGAACCAGAACCAGCTCATGACTAAGGGCCCCGTATGGGTTCGAAACTAGTCGGGCATACTCCGACGTAATATCACGTGAGTTTTAGCCGTGTTTCATAATCAATTAATATGAATAACACTCACGATAGTTTAAATTCTAAAAAGAATTTATTATTAGCGAAAGCTATTTTTTTTTGTATGAAAATATATACATCACAAGTAAATGAAATAACGTCTTTATGATTTACTAAACTTTAATCTAGGAGGTTAGTGTTAAAGCAATGCAATAGGTACAATATAATGTCTACATACATTATACATTGAATCATTTATGGTTTACATATATATAGATATAAAAATAAATGGTATCTTATGTGTAATTCCAGGATAAAAACTGTTCCGCATAGTTCCCGTTCCTGTGAGAAAGATAAATTATAGCTTATGACACTCACAAATAACGTAACTTTCTAGTGGTACAATTTTTTTCAAAATCGGTTCAAAAGATCCAGAGATTACCCCCTACAATAGCACAAACGTTACCTCTTTATAATATTAGTGTAGGTCAGCCAAGGCTGAGTTAGGAGACTCATTGTCTCTAGATATATCGAGTTTTTATTCCTATCCTATGTATAGGACTCGTACAAAACGTTTTGCATCTTCCTTTACGCACGACTAAGGTCTGGAATGCCCTTCTATAGTCTCACCTGTTATGAATTCTGATACTTACTAGTATAACTTGGGTATCTTTAAAACAATAGCGAATAAGCTAACGCGTACCTCCAAATCTTTTCAACTGGTGACTCTGTACCTACACCCAAACGCGCAATCTTGTAAATTTTCACTTTTACAACATCCGGGATTAAACAAAGATGGTTGGGAGATTTAAAAATTCTTCTTATTAATAAATCTTCAATAACAAGCCCAAGGTTATTAACAAGTCAAAGACATCATAGAAAATTTAAGATCAGGCAGACCATTACCTAACCAAGCTTTATCTTTTATATCAGCTTCACGTGTATAACTTTTTGCCACATGAAAACATCTCTCGGGGGAAACTACGATTTCTAATATTCATGAGCTTTACTTGAACAAATTTCCGGGCACTGCTGTTAGCATTTCCTTTGTAAGTACCAGTGAAAAAAGCTGCACTAGTCACTAAGCTATGAAACTATAGATAAAATAATAGTTAGGTTATCTTACCTTACCTTATCACCCGATGGACGTCCACTGCTGGACATGGGCATCTTGCATGGACTTCCAAAAATAACGGTCTCGAGCCACCAGCCTCCAATGGCTCCCTGCAACCCGCTTAATGTCCTAAGTCCACCTTATGGGAGGTCGACCAACACTGCGTTTCCCGGTGCGGGGTTCCAGCTATTCTAGCACCTTGGGACCCCAACGTCCATCGGCTCTTTGAACTATTTGGCCTGCCCTTCAGCTTCACTACTCGCTGAGAGACTTGGTAGCTAACTATGGGCCTTATTTGAAGGCTCAAAGTCACTCAGGGGGCGAGCTATAGTCAGGTTAAATGTATAAACTTGCTTGCGTCATTCCATCCGTTCGTAAGATTCAAGTACAATCTCGGTTACATTAACCGAGTTTGTATGGAGAAAAAACTTACACACTGACGTAATTAACTGTAAACATTCTTGGTATATCACCATTATAATATGTCTCTTATAACACAGCCTACTTCAACGGCATACTGCAGGGCCAGGCCTTCCATATGCTGTTCCAAGGCAGGTTAGGGCACACGAAGGATATTGACAGTCTCCGTGGCGTAGTGGTACGCGCGGTGGATTTACAAGACGGAGGTCCTGGGTTCTATCCCCGGCTGGGCCGATTGAGGTTTTCTTAATTGGTCCAGGTCTGGCTGGTGGGAGGCTTCGGCCGTGACTAGTTACCACCCTACCGACAAAGACGTACCGCCAAGCGATTTAGCGTTCCGGTACGATGTCGTGTAGAAACCGATAGGGGTGTGGATTTTCATCCTCCCCTAACAAGTTAGCCCGCTTCCATCTTAGATTGCATCATCACTTACCATCAGGTGAGATTGTAATCAAGGGCTAACTTGTAAAGAATAAAAAAAAATCCCAATATTTCCACGGAAACTGGTTTAAACACAGGTTTAACCACATAATAGACATCGTTAACAGCTAACGCGGTTTGACCGCGGGGCACAGTTAGTAAAACAAAATTATGAAATTATGAAATATTTAATAATTATGTAATAGCTACTAAACTGAAAGTTTTATTTACGATGACACAAACACGCCTAATTACTTAAGTTATATTTGTCTAACCACAGAATACATAATATGGCCTAACTATGATTACATTATATCCATTATGTAAATTTACACGCTAAAATCTACCTACCCCCAAAGCTCTGCTGTTTAAACACGCTCAAATTTATCACAAATGTATATATTGAATATACGTAATGTTTATTACCTACGCTTAGTATTATAGTAAAGGGTGTTTTATATGTATAAATAAAATACATAAAAATAATATAAAATTATATTTTAAATTAATATAAATGAAATGAAATCAAAGCCGATTTTTGCCATTTGTATTTAATCTTGATTTTTTGAGCTATAGGTAGATTGTCAAAACCAAATGTAGCCTATAATTTATATTAATACTACTGTATCCGGTCAAGTTTCGCTTTGACTTATGCTACCCTACCCCTACCATAGAAGACTTCAAACAAGTTTCTGAGGTTAGCGAAAACGGGAGACAAAGACGAACGGACTTTATAATTTGTTATAATTACGATTTATAAGAAAAAATAACTTCAAAGCACTTCTCGTTAAAAGATTAAAAATAATATTCAAACAAGAAAGGCTTTTAAGATACGAAAAGATGCCCAGAAACAAATTAATTTTAGCGTGAAAAATTACTAAAGACAAGACTTAGAATTTTGTTGAAATTATTAAAATTAGTATCGACAAAAGGCTTTTAAGTAATGTCTAAAATATAAAGTGTTTCAATATCGGTGATAAATTAAATTTAACGTCAATTTTTTTTTAATTAATGATTACTTTAGGATGCCTACTAAGAGTTGAACATTAATTGATTATATTTTTTTTTATGTAGTATAGGCTTACGCTTGACTACAATCAAGCCTGATGGAAAGCAATGACGTCTAAGATGAAGCGCGCTTGCCTAGAAGATGCCTATTCACTCTTGCCTTGAAGGTGTACAAATTATACGTTTCAGGAAACACAGACGCCGGAAGGGCATTCCATATAATACCTCATTAATTACACACACACTCACACACTCACTTTATCGTAAGATAGGAGTAATGTCATTTGGAGCAACGACCCACCACGTCACCTTATTACGGGCTGGCAGGTGTTAGTCCGAGCGCTCATTGTCAGAAATGATCGGTTTAAAACTATGTTCATTCATTTTATCATTATCATCAATAGACTTTTGATAATAATGATAAAATGTCCGACTTTGAAGTTTAAATTCGTCTTTAACCCTTCGTCTGTGCTCTGTATCTAGATGAAATATCTAACCTGTTACTCAGGTTAGGTTAGTCAACATCTTGAATTCGGAAATCATTTTTATAACCTCTGAATCACGGGGGAAATAAAGGGAATCATGCAATTTTTTTATTATAAAATATACGTAGTATGCTACAAGTACTGAATCACGGGGGAAATAAAGGGATGCAATGATTATTATAAAATATATGTATTCTACTACAAGTATTCTACTTTTAAAACGTATACTTACTTATAGAACTCACAATATTAACGTTCACGGCTCAGGAGCAATGACCTCGCAGTGAAGGAGGTCACCGTCCCGGCTGTGACTCCTTTTCTTGTTTAATTTCAGGGCAAAGGCTGTAAAAAAAGCTAAAAAAGAAAAGGATATGTATTTGAGCTGGCAAGTTTATGGCAATGTGGAATGTTAGGTCCATAGTCAACTGTCAGTTCTTTGAACAAATTCCAAAATAAAATAAAATTTTTTATACTTACAGTTACAGTTTTCATTTAATGATATCCACTATACATAAATTAATCATCAAAGGATATCCAAGAACATAAAATGTTGTCACTTTTTACCATCATGCGATGTGCAAAGTGTATTTTAACACTTGCAGAATATGCAAGTGCCAAATTCACAAGTGTTAGAAAATTACAGATTCAAGTTATAGGCGAATATACAGTATATTCGCCTATAACTTGAATCTGTAATTTTTCTAATTTTAATTTTAAGGTTTCGATAATATTTGGATTTCGTTAATTATAATTAGAACTCAAGCAATTGATATCTATTCATAAACATGATTCAAGATTTAAACATCAATTTTCTTCACTACTACCTAGAGTTTACTTTAATTTTGAGCAAATTCATCTAATCCATGTTTATAAATAAGGCCGTATTTGATAAATAAAGTGAAAACAAAGTCGACCAAGTCAAAGTAATAATTCACCTAACCCCACATTGCGTCAATATGGCACAAACGCCGTCACAGTTTCATATTGCCTCTGCGACGGACACTTCCCTTAGCTCATAACTCCACCTCGACTTCAATATCATCAAGCATAGTGCAAATATTACGAGCAAACGTGCCTGTAAATACGGCAATAGTAAGCATGAAAAGCCCGAGTATTACGAGCCGGCATATAGGCATTCGGAGCATTCCACGCGTTACCGCTTTCGGTTTTATCAGCGTATTATGACTTGGTGTATGCGGCCTTCACGTAGGCCGCGTTAATAACGATTTTGATACGTAGTTTCAGCCCCCCTAGCCAAGTGACACGTCTATTCTCTTTCTATGATCGCTAACGCTTGGAAAACTTAAAAGATGTATGGGAATGACATTTGATATCGACAGGGCACGTGATTAAGATCTGTCATTCCCATACATTTTTCTAGTTTTCGAAGCGTTAGTGATCGTAGAAAGAGAATTGACTTGCCACTTGGCTAGGGGGACAGGTTGTTTGATTTTTTATTGGTATTTCTAACAAATATTCATTGCTTTGAAAATGGAGTATACAAACTTACGTAGAATATTTACTTAATTGAATAAGTTGGTCAATTTCTTCTTTATAATTGACTAGCCGAGGCCGAAGTTAGTAATGGAACATGTAAAATATTCCTATCTTCTTAAGACTCTGAAAACCCTGAGACTCAGAACAATGACCTAAGAACAAAAAATTGCAATTAAAGGCAAGAAATATGAGTAATAAGTAGTTCAGCAGACGACGCGCGGTTTCAACCGCGTGGTTTCCATTCCTGTAAGAATACGGGGTTAATTATAGCCTATAGCACTTAAGGATAGTGTAGTTTCCCGACAGTGAAATAATTTTTCAAATAGGTTCAATATTTTCAGAGTCTATTCAATGCAAACAAACAAAGAATCAAATCGTTCCTCTTTACAATATTACTCGTAGTACACAAATACAAGTAATTATGTGGTTTCATCAAGAAATCCAAACAAAGATTGCTGCAAATATTTTCGTTGAAACAATATACATATAAATTAAATTACTCTTATTACATACTCAGAAATACATTTTAGGGGAAACAGTACTTTCGTGGACCGTATTGTTAATTTTAATTCCTATTAAACTCGAGCTGTGTCAACTCGTATAACATTTCAAGCATGTTTAACTCATAATACAAGCCACAGCTAATGGAATATTAATGTTACATTACGGTATAGGTATTTAATAATGTCCTGTAAGCAAAAATTAAATAAATTTAATTTTGTTGTCAAGAGTAATTCGCAATTTACGTAAATCTCATTTAAAAAGGACTCGTGCGATCAAATTAATTTGGAACAAGTTATCTCGCGTACTTTCAATGGGAATCATAAATTAAGTTTAGAATTATAAATGAAAATACTGAAAATAAGCTCTTACATGAAATATAAAGTCAAAACTAACTATCAAAGTAAGACCGAATTCACAGGGCTTTTGAGTGATCATCGGTAATGTGGTACATTACAGTAAAAGCTACTCTATTTGATAGATCTCTCTGCTTGAAATGCCTCACCGATTTCTTACAATTTCAATTTCTCAAGACACGATGAGGTAATGAAATCTAAAACTATTTGAAACTAGAAGATGTCCGTGACTCCGTCCGCGTGAAATTCCGTTTTCCTTATTTAATATTAATGAATAAACTGTATGAAAAGTGAACAGACAGATATAGACAAAAAATCCTTCTTATGTTCTTCTTCTGTCTACTTTTTAAGGTACCGTAGTCCACACTGAAACTGAAAGCTGTAACTTAACGTGGCTATGTACATTAAAAATGTGACCAAAGTCGTACAATTAAATCTTGAATAATATTAATTTTACTCGTTTATTTCACAGTGTGGGATATCGTCGGATAAGTTTTTGACAGATATGAGAGTGTTATATCAATATTTTTTGATTTAGGCATCCGTTTCTAAAATATTTAAGCTTTTAGCTTTTTTTGGCTGATAGCCAATTCTTGTTAGAGTCAAGTGTCCCCTCCGGCTAAACGGTTATTTATAGATATTTGAAAAAAATCACGAAAGTAGGATATATAATGAAATTTCAAGGAAAACTATAAGAGCTAAGAAGCAATTGTTATTTAAAGAGTAACAGTCGACCAATTTAAAAAACGCAATTGGAACTCGAAAATAGCATACTAATTCCGTTGTTAATTAAAAGATAAAGTTGTCAGTACGATAACTCAGAGTCTTTTTAAACTAGAAAACTGAAATTTAGTATGGGTATCTATATTAATTATGTCTATAAAGTGGTACAAACAAAATTAAAAAAAAATGGGGTATCTCCCTACATGCAAAGTAATGATGATTTTTTTATTGTCTATCCCATGATGTGGGGGTATCGTTATCGGTATTTGTGTGCATTACTTAAGGGATTAAAGTCACTATCTACGGAACCTTACACTGCGCGAGGTCTGACACGCACTTGGCTGGTTTTTTCGTACTAACTCTAATTTATCATAATTTTCATTTATTTGAAGTAAAACTGAAAAACAGTTTGTAAATTGTAATCGGATTCAATTGTGTTTTCAACGTTTTATTATTTTCCACTCGAAAGCCTTCGGAGCTCGACGCGAAAGCATTAATATCAATTTATTAAAAACTTTTTTATAAAATTAAACGTCTGAACGATCAAAGTGAATAGATTTATTTAACGAAGAAGCTTTGTAAACCTTGGCACGTATTGATTTCTTCATACACGAAATAATTCAAATACTCCCAAGTAACTTAATTCTTCTTAAACTCACCGTAGTAATCTGTTTGAAAGACGTTTAATAAAGAAAAAGCTTTGTGAACTTAAGTTTCGTTTAGCTCTGCACTAAACTTTCACAAAGGAATTATACTTAAACATAGTGCCTGGGACGTTAAAAACATGAAACCTTGGATTTCAATTGTACGCTCTCTTTTGCTCTGCTCTATTTAAAAGTAATGCTTATTATACTATTGAATGTACTCTTATAAAAGGAATAGGAATATAAAGCCCTCTTTCTCTATTCATAGGTTCGAAAATACTCGTATCTATACCAATATTATAAAGCTGAAGAGTTTGTTTGTTTGATTGAACGCGCTAATCTCAGGAACTACTGGTCCGATTTGAAAAATTATTTCAGTGTTAGATAGCCTATTTATAGAGGAAGGTTATAGGCTATATATTATCCCCGTATTCCAACGGGAACGGGAACAACGCGGGTGAAACCGTACGGCGTCAGCTAGTACGTATATAAAATTTTACTCTCAATCCTCGTCCTCTTAACGATTCTATGAAATCATTTTGGTATTTTTATTTTATTAAGAGATTTGTTATGAGAGACGCGATAGCCCAGTAGACATAACATCTTCCTTTCGATTCGGAGGGCGTAGATTCGAATCGTGCATGCACGTCCAACTATTCAGTTTTTAGCATTATAAGAAATTAAATATCACGTGTCTCAAACAGTGAAGGAAAACATCGTGAGGATACCTCTATACCTGAGAATTTTTTTAATTATCTAGGTGTGTGAAGTCTGCCAATCCGCATTGGGCCAGCGTTGGTGTACTAAGAGTTAGCCCCTTTCATCCTGAGAGGAGACTCGTGCTGAACAGTGAGTCGAATATAGGATGTAATGATGAAAACATAATAGTTAATGGTGATTTGATGGGTTATTCGTTCATTTATCTTTAGGAAATCAAGATCAAATTGTATTGATTTCATTGTCAAAAGCGACCTAATTTGCGAATAACCCAGCCGCTCTTCAAAAGTCATGTCAACTAAAATTCATGAAGCACAGATGTATAAATTTCGAGTAATTCTCAATTAGTTAATCGTCATCAGACTATTTACAACGGCCCACTTCTGGGCCAGGCCTCCCACTTTATTGGAGATATGGAACTTATACCCACCAGCTGCTGTTATTTGGGTTGACGAGCCAATTGACTTATTTAATATAGATATTTATTACGTAGTCTTTCCTGCTCTATTAGATAAGTAAAATTAGGTTGCTAATCTATCAAGTTCCTTAATCTCAAAAGGTAACAACACCTTTGTAGTGAAAATGTACTCATTAACAATACATGAGAACGAACATTATACGCAAATATTTGACTAGAGCTCAGACATCCGACTACTAAGGTTCGAGTTCACCGACATTCGTTTAAACATAATCAACCGTTTAAATAAGTTAAACGCCGTTAAGTCCAAATTTCCTGTTCACCACAGCTCATATGCCGGTTAAGGACGTAAATCGGGCGTTTATCTTAACCGAGCGTGGATACCCCGGTTAAGACGTCTTTGACAGACATAAGTGCAGGTTATGTTTTTGTAACGCTCGCAAGTTTCGCGAAGATTACTTTCTCAACTACCAAAATGCAAAGGACCCGTAAAATTATAAAAGAGTTTATTTTTCATTTCAGAAATAATTCATTTTCTCTCATAAATAAATCACTTCTTAGCTTTGAGGTTTTATGCCACTGGATGCAGGCAGCTTCGTTTTCGAAACAAAAAAATATAACAAAATGACAAACGTTTGTCAATTTGACATGGTACATAATAAATCGGTGTTGTCAATACGTATTTTTCTAAATCCCTACAAATCGAAGCAGAAACTCCCCAAATTGGGGAAAGAACATACCGCAATTTCCCATAAAATCCCCGCCATTTGGGGAATTCCTCGCAAGTTGGCAATGCTGTTATAGATAATAAATTAATAGTTCATAAATCGTTCACTCGTAGTTCTCCATCGCTCGGTTTACAAACCAGAGTCAAAAAGCGTCTGGTGAACAGGAAAAAAACGCTCCTTGTTCAAACTATGTTTAATATTTGACGGGCCGGTTCTGCAAACGCCGTTTATATGAAAGTCGGTGAACTCGGGTCTAAGTCCGTAGCTGCCTAAAGGGCACCTCACACTGGTGCTAATATTGTGAAAAATTAATAGTCGAGGACAGCTATCATTCGTTGAAATTATAGCATATCTTCTATATCTATACTTAAAATAAAACTGGTCGAATTTTATACATTTATTCTCAATTTGAGATTTTACTTATACCATTTGTAGCACCAAACGTTACCATCCATCTAGAATCTATGCTTTCAATACGAATTCCGTACATTTTGTGTATTGAAGATATTTTGAAAATTTTTGTTGGGGGGCATTATATAATCGATACTGAAGCTAAAATAATTTTTTATCTGTCTGTCCATGTTTTTTTGTTATTCGGGTATCACGCCGAAAGTACTGAATGAATTCAAATGAAACTTGGCACGGTTTAAGACCATAATACGGAGAAGGTTATAGGATACTTATTATTCCGAAAACAAAATAAGAAATGGTTGAATTAGGTTGAAAGTTTGTATAGAAAGTCCTTCATTTTTAGAGTTACAGTTTTAAAAAATGGTTCATATATAATGGAATTCAAAAATTTTCAAAATTCAAACTCTTAAGTGGTGAAATAGGGCTTGAACGTTTACATTGATTTCCACGCGGACGAAGTCGCGGGCGTACGCTAGTTTCATTATAAATTGAGTGTACCCTGTACGCTCTCATGTTATTTTAACGTAGATGGATTATACGACTTTTTTTAAAAGACTATTTGCCATATCTTTTAAATGTAACCAAATTTCCTATTCCCTTCCAACTAGTCGGGAAATACTGTATTAGTAGGTACGATAATGGTGCAACGGGGCGGAGATCGAACCACCACCCCTCTGTGATGAGTCCGACCGCTTTGGCGTTGAGCTATTAAGGTTTTATAGTTAGGGCGATAAGAAAATAATAAAATTAAACAATCTCAATATCTTTGACGGCCTCCGTGGCGCAGTAGTATGCGCGGTGGATTTACAAGACGGAGGTCCTGGTTCAACGCCCGGCTGGGTCGATTGAGGTTTTCTTAATTGGTCCAGATCTGGCGGGAGGTTTGGCCATGGCTACCACCCTACCGGCAAAGACGTACCGCCAAGCGATTTAGCGTTCCGGTACGGCGCCGTGTAGGACCCGAAAGGAGTGTGGGGTTTCATCCTCCTCCTAACAAGTTAGCCCGCTTCCACCTTAAATTGCATCATCATTTAACATCAGGTGAGATTGTAGTCAAGGGCTAACTTGTAAAGAATAAAAAAATGTCTTCTCGAATTATGATGCAACAGACATTGGAATTCTACTTTCTTATTATAGGCTAGTTGTTGAATATCAATTGTCTTTGTAAAGTAGGTACTGCTAAAAATCCCATTACAAATTACCCTTACTCTCCAATTTCATCCAATTACCTCGGAGAAGTTAATCTTCAATTTCCCTAACACTGTGGAAATACGCTTACGCACGTTTGGGTTTTATTATCACCCTATAACCAATAAGCGTTTAATGTAAACTGAACTTTATTCTTTAATTACGTAAGTCGAATTTTATTAACAATGTAATTTATTGTGGTTGTTTGAATTTGCAGTGTTTAAATATGATAAGGTGTCACGCAAAATAATACATAGAGGTTGGGGTATATTAGTGGTAGCGGGTAACCTTTATTTCGTTAGCAATACGAATAACTAATGAAAATTCTTATACGTATTGTTTTTTATAATTTGTAAAAAAAGTAGGTATAATATGTAGGTTTTTATAAGTTTATTGTGTTTTCCAGCTCTGAGAGACTTCATTTCTCTCGAACTCCACCGAAATAACAATATAATCCAATACATCTATACTAATATTATAAAGCTGCAGAGTTTGTTTGTTTGTTTGTTTGATTGAACGCGCTAATCTCGGGAACTACTGGTCTGATTTGAAAAATTCTTTCAGTGTTAGATAGCCCATTTATCGAGGAAGGCTATAGGCTATATATTTTCCCCGGTTTCCTACGGGAACGGGAACCACGCGGGTAAAAACGCGCGGCGACAGCTAGTTTAAAAATAAAACAATAATGAGCAGTTTATATTACTACGATTAAATGTATAATTTGGTCAATTTTGGACTATCGACGACACGATATACTTAAGAATAACGAAAAAAGAACGATTTTTATTTGTAGAGTTATTGATAACAGGCAAAAAATTACCATCTGAATAAAATATGTTATTTTATACAACGGAAGCAAGCAATAACAAGCAAGGTAGTGTAAAATTCATCACAATTGTACAAAAATTTTTAGACATTATTCAAAATGTTGAAGAGCCTAAACGATATTTTGTAATAACGGCCAATATTTCATTTTAAATCCTCCGCTCTTTAATATTTCATAGCCGGCTACTGCAATATATCCGTAGAATATCCGTAGCTATGCCGTAGCGGTCCGAGCTACGGCGTAGCCCGTGGTAAAAACGCGATTTTGATTTTTGTCTATTCACTACTACGATTTGCGATTGCGATTTATACAAAAGTTTTCTTTTTTGCGTTAAGCCCCCAGGGTTTATTTTACTGTAATTTTATCTTTAAATATTACTTAATACAAATATGTATAAAGGCGCTATGGTTAAAAAAGTGGTCAGAAAGCAGTTTTGTTGGTGGAGTTTATACACTGGCGCCACTCCATGCTTGTAACATACGTACATACTTTTAACACACTACTTTGAATTAAAATTAAACGTCAGATTTCAGAGAGATTTCGTTGTACACTAAAAGCAATAACATTATTATAATTTGAAAAATACATTTGATACATTCAGCCTTTGAAGTAAATTTAGAAAGGATACGGCAAGAATCAGGGTAATTTTCGAATAATAAATAGTTCGTATTGTCATTGGTGCAGGAAAGGTAAGGCACTGCATTTTTTTTAAACCTTTCGTAGCGAAAACTTTAACTTGAATAATGAATCGTGAGGAAGTCCAGCTACAAAGTTAAATAATGAAACAATAAAGTAGTAGTTTCTCTTTTTCTACTTTCTATAAAAGAGTTCCCCTCCAACTAATCGGATAAAATTGTGTAAGTAAAGAAAGAAAGAAAGAAAGAAAGAAAATAAATTTATTCATATCTAAAAGTTACAGACAGTCAATATCAAGTATGCAACGGAGATGGAATTGACTTCTGCCTTCTATTCGTAGGTTTGAAACAAGTCCACACCAACACAGCACCTCCAACTTCTAAGATATGTGCATTTTAAGAAATTAAATGTCACGTGTCTCAAACGGTGAAGGAAAATCACCGTGAGGAAACCTATGTGCCTGAGAATTTTCTTATTCTCTGCGCGTGTGAAGTCTGCAAATCCGCATTTGGCCAGCGTGGTGGACTAAGGCCTAATACCTCTCATTCTGAGAGGAGACTCGTGCTCAAAAGTGAGCCGAATATGAGTAGTTTATGGTGATACAACGGTCCAGTGCGCGAGGTCGAATCATTACCTCTCGATAATGAGTGCGGCCCCTATACCGAGAAATTATTTAACTATTGACAGAGAATTATTACAGTCGTTAGCTTAAAGTTCATCATCAATCTAATTTACGACTCACTATAGGTCCAGTCCTCCCCCCTTATAGTAGCTTAGACCAACCTCACTGCTCCAATGCGGATGGTGGGAACGAAAAGTTACATAAAGCAAAAAGGTTTAACGGCGTGCTTCCTGAGAAGTAGGTAAAATGTATTAAAGTTAAAGTTTCTTTATTCAGTGAATATACACGTTTATTTTGATTCCTCATTATGTATAATTACATATTGTTACGAACTAGAGGATTTAATTAATAATTGGAATTAAACACCTGGTGACTCGTATGAGACTTTATTCCACTCCTTAATCCGAGTACCAATACACACTTACAAACGTAGGCAATCCTTTGTCCAATATAGTAGACGAATTCACTTGTATCGCTGGAATCACTTCGATGTTACCCCACTTCGTTCCGAAGTTACCTATACTTACCGGTCCTGCTAATGTGCTATTGTTTTGAAGATTATTCTAAATATGTGATGGTGGTAAGTAAAGTCGCAAACTTATGAGGTACAAATACAAACCTTGGTCACAAAAGAAACTCAGCCAGGATTTTGTTATTACCATTTCACAATATTGCTTAGAACCAAGTATTCCATTATAGTGCAATTAATTTCCAAACTTTGCTATCGTTAAAATTACTAAAAGCTATCTAAAACATTATTATACATTTCTTTAGTAATTAAAATAAATAGGTACAAAATAACTCCGTCCCCAATATTACAGAAGTAAGTTTTAATGACAGGGGTAGTGCGGTTGGCGGAGTATAATACAACTTGGAACATTGTTAATTATTATCCAGAGAACTAAACTGAAATTTCAAATTGTGTTGTATTAGAATATCTATTGGTATTTGTATTTGTTTTACGTTACGTATTATAATTGTTATTTCAAACGCTATAAACATGTAAAATTATAATACACCACATAATACATACATGTAAAATTATAGTAGCCTACGCATCATGGTTTCACCTGAGTAGTTCCTGTTCAAGTGAGGATATGGGGATAAAATATAGCCTACGACACTCACAAATAATGTAGCTTTCTAGTGGTAAAAGAATTTTTGAAATCGGTTTAGTAGATCCAGAAATTACCCCTATTATACCACAAATAGTCGACCAACTCAAAATACGTACTTAAAAATCGAAAATTGCATACTAATTCCGTTGTTAATTAAAAAGATAAAGTTGTCAGTAAGATAAAACAAGAAAGATGAAATCTGTAGGTATGTATATTAATTACGTCCTTATAGTGGTAAAAATCTAATTTTGGGGTTCTAGCCCTACATACAAAGTGAGGATGAATTTTTTATCGTCTATCCCATGGTGTGGAGTATCGTTATCGGTATTTTTCTGCATTGCTTAAGAGATTAAAGGCCTAACTTAATCTACGGAACCCTAAACTGCGCGTGGCCCGACATGCACTTGGCCGGTTATTTTTTTGCATTGGTTTGTCTCTACACGAGAAAGTTAGGGCTTACACCCGCCACGTCGTTCTAATGTGTATGCGCAGTATATCCAACTCGCATTTTTAAGTTTTAAGTATGTTGTTACAACAAATTATGTATGCTTTAAACTTAAATAGTATTAAATACTTTAATGTAAGCACAATTCTTATAAAACCAATTAGCGTTTTGATTAATAATTTGCCTTATTTAGACAAGCATTGTTGATGATTGAATGAATTGAATTTTGATTTACAATTTTGTAGAAAATGTATTCCTATACCGCAAAATGACGATCTTGTGGAAGGATCTCAAAATGGATTAAGTTTTCTGGAGCAAATAGATAGTCGTTGTGCTCTATACGTAATGGTACAGAAGATTAATCTTGTGTTCCAATTCCGTAAAAGGTTTTACGTAATAGCCAGTCATTAACGTTCTGGTCTGGAGCAACGACCTCGGCCTGAGGGCGGGGTCAAAGTTCCTACAAGTTATTTATTTAATCAACGACAAGTTTCTTTTTTTTTATAAAAGTTTTCGCTTGATTGGTCACATGATTTTTAGGAACGATATTCCATATTTAATGTTGTATTTCTTACTTACGAGTTCAGTTTATTTACGTGCGTTTACAATCGCACGTGTTAACTTGAAACGGATACAGTTTGCCTATGTAGCCTATGGCTGATAGCTGTCACTGTTAGAGTATTCAAAAATAATTGAAGCCTCAATAGCTCAATGGTAAGAGCGGTCGGACTCATCAGCGAGGGTGGTGGTTCGATCCCCGCCCGTTGGTCTATTGTCGTACCCACTTCTAGCACAGTCTTTCCCTACTAGTTAGAGGGGAATGGGAATATTGGTCATATTATAAAATATATGGCAAATATTCGTTAAAAAAAATTCAGTAAACTTTCTTTTAGGCTTAGACATGAATGTTTCACAAATACATGAATTTAGCGACAACAACTTGTGTGTCAGAAATTCTTTCTATCATGACATATATATTTGACCAATTGATTATGAATAAGCTTATATACCTACTTGTTTTGTTAGAGACTTAACGTATAATTCTAATTGGTATTTTTATTATAGTAATGCTTTTGTTTTGTGTATTATCAATAAGTGGGTCTGCAATAATTGCCATAAATTTATATGTCTTTATATTTTTATATATTGTAAGACTAGCTGACGCATCGCGGTTTCACCAAGGTGGTTCCCGTTCCCGTAGGAATACGGGGATAAAATATAGCCTATAGCCTTCCTCGATAAATGGGCTATCTAATACTGAAAGAGTATTTCAAATCGGACCAGTAGTTCCTGAGATTAGCGCGTTCAAACAAACAAACAAACCCTTCAGATTTATAATATTAGTATAGATTGTTATTGTAACCTGTCGGTGTCCTGTTTTAATAAATAAATAAATAAAAAAAAATATATTTGTTATTTTTGTTTCAATTTTTTTTTCGTGATTTGGCTTTTATTTTTTTATTTAATTCTGTAATTTTTAGGTGTTTAAGTTATTATCTTGTAAGTTGGGGAGATGAATTGGGCAACTGTAATGGTATGTGTATAATTAATAAATATTTTTATTACAATATTATATTAATGAATATTTTTACCACGACAACAATTAATATTACGCATTTTTTCTTGACAAGACAAGCTCTTGACTACAATCTCACCTGATGGTAAGTGATGATGCAGTCTAAGATGGAAGCGGGCTAACTTCTTAGGAGGATGAAAATCCACACTCCTTTCGGTTTCTACACGACATCGTACCGGAACACTAAATCGCTTGGCGGTACGTCTTTGCCGGTAGGGTGGTAACTAGCCACGGCCGAAGCCTCCCACCAGCCAGACCTGGACCAATTAAGAAAATCTCAATCTGCTCCCAGCTGGGGATCGAACCCAGGATCTCCGTTTTGTAAATCCACCGCGCATACCACTGCGCCACGGAGGCCGTCAAATCAAAAGCATGCTGTTTGACGATCATTCATTAAGTGACATGTTTTGAAGTAGATATTAAAATGTACCTACCTATATCTGCACGTTGTTCAGATCGAAATTATTTTCCCAATTTCTTACATATCTCAGATCTCACATAATAGAATGACACGGTATTGTTGTATGTAGGCCAAGGAGATTCACTGAGAGCGCTGAACGTAAGCGGCTTTCGCGTAACATAAGCATGGGGGCTTATTGGCTGCGAAGCTACTCTGAGCGAACCAAAGAGGATACGGAGCCCGTTGTGAGATATACTTGTAATGCATAACATATCTGATATGTTTAAACACAGAACATAGAACGCTGTAGCTAACGTGTAAGACGGAGAGCCAGCGACTGCCAGATCTTCATCATTTTATAAAAGCTGAAAGTTTATCAGCTCATGCCTCTACCATAGATAAATCCTAAACTGCCTTGATAAAGCTTATCGTTATCAACCCATATTCGGCTCACTGCTGTGCTCGAGTCTCCTCTCAAATGAGAGGGGTTAGGCCAATAGTCCACCACGCTGGCCCAATGCAGATTCGCAGACACAGAGAATTAAGAAAATTCTCTGGTTTGCAGGTTGCACTGCACACAACTGAAAAGTTGGAGGTGCATGCCCCGTACCGGATTCGAACCCACACCCTCCGGAATCTGAGGCAGAGGTCATATCCACTGGGCTATCACAGCTTTCGGATAAAGCTTATGCCATAGATAAACTTCGCTAAATCGCATGGCGGTACGTTTATGCCGGTACAGAGGTAATTAGCCACCCCCGAAGCCTCCCACAAGCCAAACCTGGTCCAATTAAGAAAACCTAAATCGGCCTAGCCGGGGATTGATTCCTAGGACCTCCGTCTTGTAAATCCGTCGTCTTTCACCTATAGAAAGCTAAATTATAAGGGAGTAACACACGTTATATTAAATTCCCGTATTTCTGCGGTAGTGAGAACTACGCCGGTGAAACCGCTAGTTTCTGCTTGTATTGTTATATTCTTATGACACATGTGGATTTAAAAATAAAACACAATTGTTGATCAAAAGTTTATTTCTCACGATGTTTATCATGGATGAAACAAGTATTAACATAGATAAATAGTGGCAATACTGCCAGCCTTCTGGGCACTTTACCTATGATCGTCGATTCGGACGAATTCTACGACGCCTGAGCCTTTAGATATAATTTAAATTTAGTATATTTCCTTTTTAATTTTTATAATATGTAGTTATAGATATGTAGGTACGTAGTTTTAATATTATTGTAAAATTTATTAAATTGGATAAATAAAGTTATCGATAAATAGTCATTATACAATTAAATAATTACCTCGTTTTAAATTAAAATGTCCATTTATTGAAATCATTGCTGGACAGTTTCAATATTCAAATATGCTAACGAGAGACAAAATAAAGCCGTTATTAATATAATTGTTCCTTTAATTAGCGAAGCTATTTTCGACTAACCAGTACTATCATTTCACAATTTCAATCCACATGACATAATACCTATATCAGCCCACAACAGTTGTCTGCAATTCGAGTGTAATTTCACTGAAACCAACGAACAAATTGATATTGACATGTGGCTTTCCCGTTGGAACGCTTCGTGTTGCATATATCGGATAGAAATTCGTCGTGTTTCCACGAATATTTTATAAGCATTGTATTATAAACTAGCGGATGCCCGTATCGTCCACGTGGATATGTGTACAGCGCTATAACCTTTTCTAACTTCCAGTGAAAGGCCCGTAAAAATCGGTCCAGCCGTTCTAAAGATCAGCTCATCATCATCATTACTAACCCATTTGGTTTACAGCTGAGCTCGAGTCTCCTCTCAGAATGGGAGGGCTAAGGCAAATAGTCCACCACGAGGGCCCAATTGGCAGACTTTACACACGTAGAGAATTAAGAAAATTCTCAGGTACGCAGGTTTGCATATGGTTTGACACTTGATATTTAATTTCTTAAAATGCATACAATTAAAAAGTTGGAGGTGCATGGCCCGGACCGGATTCGAACCCACACCCTCCGGAATTGGAGGCAGAGGTCATATCCACTGGGCTAATCACGGCTCTCAATATCAAAGACTAGCTCGTACACACAGAAAGACAGGCAAAAATGTTAAAAATTTGGATTACAGTCGAAATTGAAAAAAGTCTTTTACACATATTTTATAGACTTTTGTACCTTTTGATTTTTATAACTATGAAGTTCACATAATTATACAAATGGTCGGTTGTTACCATAGATTTACGATTCGGTACAAGTACCTAGTTCTATGGTTGTTGCACTCGTTTATATTCAAAATATTTTTAAAAAAATATTAGAATCTGTAGACGCGCTTTTTTAAGATTTGCATATCAAGAACTGTATATAAACAATTATTGTATTTTTATTCTAGATCCTATATATCAAAGCAAGGGAGAAATTACGTACGTAGGCAACGGTACGTTGAAAATAATTACTTTTTTCCATGTACAAAATGTACGTCATACATCAATCAATATGGATCATTTACGTCAATAAATAAAAGGAGCCATCCTTTCATTTATATATCAAAGTAATTAAATACATGTCATTTATGTCTCCATTCTCCTAAGTTGTCTTTTGGAGAAAAGTACGTACATAAATCTTTTATGTATTGTATACACAGACATCGTGCGTCATAGCTTGTAATATGATCTAAGTCCCTGTGAATGCTAGAACTTCGTTATTTTATAAATGCTGAAAGTTTATCATTAACAGTATTCAGAGAAGTATTGGCAAAGCTAATTGTTTGTCGGCTCAGACATGATTTGTCATATAATTTTAAAGAAAATAAAAAAAGTTCTACTTTATTTGATTGATTGAAGGTTTAGAAGTATACCTTTAACTGAAAGCCATTGCGATTTAAACTCCATAGTTACCCCTCAAACTACATTAGTGGCATTAGCTAACGAACTTTTAGCTATTATAAAATATAGAAGGTCTGGTAACATAACAGGCTCTCTTTGTATTATGTATGGCGTATACAATCGTTCTACGTCATAGCTTGTAATAATGTAGCGTAGCGGAAAGTTGTGGCAGCGGGATGCAAGGAAATTGCTTGATCAAGATATTTTTACTCGAGCAACTAAACTTAATTTCTTATTCATTAATTATTTCTTTATTTGTTCATTTTTATTTGTTTCAAGAAATAACAGAAACAAGAGTTTGTGTATTTGTGGGTATGTAAGCGTAATTTATTTATTTCTTATAACCAACAGTTTATCCAAATACAAATACAGTATACAGCAAGATATATCCCATGGTTATTGTTTCATATTGAAATAGGTATTTGTACAGTGTAGTGTACAGTAATTTTATATTTTTAGCGTTTTATTAAAGTTAATTTGAAATTACTTAAAAAGACGTCCTTATGTAATACTTGCATTTATTAATCTACTGATATGTATTTCGAAACTGTATGAAAATACGAATTTAGCGAATAAGAACACCGAGCGCAGATATTAAATAATTATTATCCAAAAAATATAAGAATGGATGTGCAAAATCATACTAATATTATAAACGCGAAAGTTTTTACGGACTCATGTTTTAGATGTTTGTTACTCTTTAACGCCGTTACTACTGAAGCGAAATTTGGAATGGAAATAGATTTTACTCTGTATCTATGTATATCATCTTGGGAATATCCGCGAGATTTGTGAAAAACTGAATTCAAAGTTGCTGACGTCCACTAGTATGAAATGAAAATTATTGCAGGCGATAAGGTAATGGTAAAATAATAGAAGCCAACTTAAAATAATAAATTCACAAGTTTTATATGAAATAATAAATATGGTAGAATCATATTATGGATTTCATTTATCACACGCATGATTTATTCACAGCTTAGCATATTTTAATGCATTTTTATATGAGTCTTTTATTGTTGTTATAAGGACCAAGTTATATTTATTATATTAATTGAAACATTTATCAAGTGTGAACAAGCCAATGAGTAAAATCGAACGTGAATTATTTCTTTGTCAGTTATTAAAACATTGATAGACAGATATATTAGACAGACACGATAAATCTGAATCATATAGGTAATCGACGACTTTGACTGCCGATCAAGCTTAACTGTGTACCTACCGAAGCCTTATCATTATCACTACCTTTGTGTTTCAATACGCGATTTCAATTATCATCATCATCATATCAGCCGATGGACGTCCACTGCAGGACATGGGCCTTTTGAGGGACTTCCAAACATCACGACCATGCGCCATCCAGCGAATACTTTCGACTCGCTTGATGCCGTCAGTCCACCTGGTCGACCAATACTGCGCTTTTTAGTGCAGGTTCGGCACACCTTGGGACCCCAACATCCATCGGCTCTTCGAACTATGTGGCCCGCCCATTGCCATTTCAGCTTCGCGACTCGTTGAGCTATGTCAATGATTTTGGTTCTTCTGCGGATCGCCTCATTTCTGATTCGATCACGCAGAAATACACCTAACATAGCTCGTTCCATCGCCCGCTGTGTGACTCTATATCAATGTGTGCACACTTCTCTGGTAGAGTAAGTTGACATCTTCGTGACAGAATTCGTCCATGTTGTACTGCCGACATACTTCTGCGGTCAAGCAACATTATAGTGTTTTTGCTAGATATGTGGGTTTGAATTTGCAGGCTTTATTTACTTGATACTGTCTCTGGTTAACTGGCAAAAGATAGAGTAATGTAGAACCTGTTTCAAGCGTGCTCAGTGCTCCAAATTCACAATTTATGCCAAGAAGTCCGATTGGCTTTGAATGAAGTGATACAATGATGCGTTCGTGTATTTATAACATTACCGAGATGTCTGTCTACTGTCGTTTTTAGGGTTCCGTAGTCCACAAGGAACCCTTATAGTTTCGTCATGTGCGTCTTTCCATCCGTCCGTCCGCGGTTTAGCGCAGAGACTATTACTATTAAAAAGCTGTAAATTGACATGAATATGACGTGCTTCAGTCGTGGGTTTTTCATTCATCGCTACACGCACGCAACATCGGGAGTGTTACGAACGAAGTTGCCAAGCTATAGCTTACGTCAAAGTCAGTGAAGTGACTGGCTTAGTATATAGTAATTGTTGAACAATCATCAAGCAATTACTATACGAGGACCTACTTACACCAAACACAAATTGAATATCCAGGAAAATATATGCTTTATGCTTTATGTTCTGTGTTCAAAATATATTTAGATAGGTAGTTCACTTGGCACAATATTGGCTCTGTTATTATAATAATTTATATAAAGCCTGGTACATTATAATTTTCCAATATGAATATTTATGACGAAACGTCTCTTCATAATTGCCTAATAAAGGCCGTGTTTCGTTGCCGTTAATTTATTGTAGGTGCGCCTTTTGCTGTTCCAATTTCTAACTACTTGTACGGAATTTTATTTACTTACTTACCGTAAAAAACTATCATAGCGAAGTAGCTACAGTTTATTAGTTAGCGAGTAGTAGTTGAACTATAGGGTCTGTAGCCAAGTAGCACGTCGATTAATTTTCTACGATCGCTAACGCTTCGAAAACTAGAAAAATGTATGAGAATGACATTTGCTACCGACAGGTCACGTGATCAAGATCTGGTCATTCCCATTCATTTTTCTAGTTTTGGAAGCGTTTGCGATCGTAGGAAGAGAATCATCGTACCACTTGGATACAGGGGCTGGTTCTGTAGCCATGTGGCACGGTTCTCTTTCTACAAACGCTTACGTTTCGAAAACTAAGAAAATGTATGGGAATGACATTTGCTATCGACAGGTCAGGTGATCAAGTTGTCGATCGGATCTGTCATTCCCTTATATTTTGTTAGTTTTCAAAGCGTTAGCGTTTGTAGAAAGAGAATCTACATCTACATGCCACATGGCTACAGATCCTGATCCTTTTGGCCAGTTTTTAATCAGAACTAAAAATCGTACGTCGTCCTAAAAATGTTATTTTCATTATCAGCCCAATTTAACGATCCATTTCAGGGCCAGGCCTTCCACCTGTAAGAGATGGATTTAAATATTTCTTAATTTGTGCCCTGTTGCCTTCAGAACTACCTATAAGTAGGCACTGACAAACGATCAGAAGTGATCACGTCCATTCGTTTTAATTGAACATTATAAAAATTACAGAAAAGTCACCAAGGAATGCAAAGGTAAATGGAAAAAAAGGCAATTAATATTCCCACCAAAAGTAAGTCCTGGGTTAATAACAGGCGCGACGTTAATAAAATTGAGGAAACGATATCATGGTGAACGTTTCGTTGGTATTTTCCTGTTCTCTAATACAATGGTTGTTGCCTCGTTTATTTAGTGACTGACGTATTTTGTTACACGACTGAGCAAAAAGAGCTGAGCATTATCATCATTCATCATTATCAACCCATATTCGGCACACTGCTGAGCTCGAGTCTCCTCTCAGAATGTGAGGGGTTAGGCCAATGGTACACCACGCTGGCCCAATGCCGATTGAGACTTAACACTCGCAGAGAATTAAGGAAATTCTCTGGTATGCAGGTTTCCTCACGATGTTTTTTCTTCACCGTTTGTGACACGTGATATTTCATTTTTTAACACTTTCGCAGTGATTTTTCTGTACTTTCCTCTGGTGTGGTACCTACGAGGTCCATCGAGCTCGTAACTCTTGAACACGCTAGAAGTACAAGGTCAATTGACCTCGTACCGCAGCGAACGTGTTAATATGGGTTGATAACGACTACGTACGAGTATAGGCTCGTACTACCACGTTCTATTCCAAAAATGGTAGGTAAGTTTAATCGAAGCTTTATCTGGTTTATCCCTTATTTACCTCTTTTATTATAGTCAAATTGAGAGCGTCATAAAATAAAAGGCACCGCAAGATAATAAAAATACGTAATGGGTTTGAAATTGCCGTAAATACAGAGTACCTACTGATATAACTTGTACTTTCTGAGTTTCATTTTTATTTCAATAAAATAAACGAAATTGATAACTGCATCTACGAACGACACAGAACAAGACAGAATATTCCTGCTTACTGTTATATCTAATACAGCAAAAAATGCTTTTATCTAAAGTGGAAACTGTTTTTACACGATATTTTTAATAATTCTTCTTTTGTAAAATGGTGAAAAAAAACAAAAAAAAAACAAACCTTGGTTTAGTTTGTTGTGGGCACTTCTCGGACCCATACGTGTTTGGAACCCTTGCAACTTTAGTTTTAAGTTTTCGACTTTACTTACCACCATTAAATCGTGACATTTCTAACTTGACTTGACGTTGACGTCTTCACGTATTCTTGACGTTTCAAAAGTGCTTGTAAACTAAGCCTAATTAAAGTAAATTAATTTTATTTATTTTAGTTTTTTTGCATTTTTGCTGAGCAGTAAAGGCAAGCGAGCTCAAGTCTCCTCTTAGAATAAGAGGAGTTAAGGCAATAGTCCACCACGCTGGCCCAACGCGGATTGGCAGATGCAATGATTCACACACGCAGAGTATTAAGAAAATTTTCTGGTATTCAGGTTTCCTTATGATGTTTTCCTTCACCGTTTGAGACACGTGATATTTAATATCTTGAATACCCAAATACATATACCGATAACAAATTGTGAAAATGAAATCCATACCGGAACAGGAGCAACTGTATATGCTCGATATCTTTTATTTTCTACAACCGTTGTTAAAAGCTGCAATGTCAAATAGGCTCGGTTGACTTTGTCCTCCAAAAGGCACCGAGATAGCGAATAAATGAACTGTTCAATTTATTATGTCACATCGCACAACGCTGTTTTCAGAGGCATCAAAAGGTAAGCCAGTGAGGCGGAAATATGGCGCGCTTATTGCGAAATTCAGCCAGCTTTGGGAGCAGCAGGCTCTCATTGTAGAGTCTCGTCAATTAGTCGTAACGATTACATCACTCCGCTGCTGTAACGGTGCTTATTTCCCCCGAGGCTGTTACCAATATACGGCGTCGTTCACTCTCGTGTCACTGCTAAATTATTTCATTTGTTGATGCAAACAGTGTTATACGAGTATTTGCTTTGGTGCGCAAAATTTATTAAAATTGGAAATTTAGTAGCTTTTTAACCGACTACAGAAAAGGAAGAAGTTTCTCAATGCGACCGTATGTACTCTATATATGTATTTTTTTATGTGTTCGCGGATAATTTCATCGTTTATGGACCGATTTCGATTATTCTTTTTTTGTTGGAAAGGAAATGGGTTTTGCCATGATAAAGACACCTGGGTGTCATGATGACATCCTATATAATCATCATATAGTATTTTAGCACTACAATATGTATTTGACAAAGCTCGTTCGGGGTAGAATACTTATTTCTTCAGCCAAGCACCGTTTCTGTCTTCCAGTCTGTAGGGAATGGTTCCCGATGTTATTATAGTCACATGAGGCAGTTGTTACCTTCGATTACATTTCATGTTAATGGATATGTCATTTTGTAAGACTTGTTATTTGCGAAGTACCTATTGCTCTGTTTTTAGACGATGATTGCTATCAGGTGGGTCAGAATCAGAATCAGAATTTAATTTCTTATCTATATGCAATAAATATTACATTTTATACACAAAGACCTTTTTGTTCTTATATCAAAGGCTTATATTTGGACCAGCTGAACTGATTTTAGCGGAACTTTCACTGGACGATAATAATAGGCCATGGAGCAATATAAAGAGGCTATGGAGCAATATAGGCTACTTTATATCCCAAAAAAATTCACAGTTACCGCGGGATTTGTAACAAACTGAATTTCACGTGTACGAAGTAGCGGGACAAAATACGTTTACATAATATGGAGTAGCATATTCTCAGTCATATGCCAACAGTAGAGTATAATAATAATAAAAGAAAACCTTGAAAAAGTGGTTGTACTTTTTAAAAACCAACCATTTTTAATACTAGACTAACCGAGGAGAACTCATTAACCATTTATATAATAAAGCGAAAGTTTTCCATTTAATTAAGTCTGTTCTGCAGTTCTGAGTTAATCTGTGCATAATTTAATAGATAACAAGAAAGTTCTTCATTATGATATAAAGTTTTCACAATATAAAATTAGTTAATGTATTCTTACCTAAAGGTATTTTACCTATCTCTGGTGTATGAGGGTAAAAGTATTTTAAACGCGTTCATTATAATTTTGCGCCTTATTTATCATGTGAGTGAATTTAATTATCATTTTAATTACGTCACTCTCACTAGTGCTAGTCTGCTAGTACTTCGAAAATGAATGTAAGATTTCATCCCCCTTTAAACCCCTAATACTACTAATATTACATTATATTTTATACCAGCCGATGCAGTTCCCGTTACCGTGAGAATATAGTGATAAAATATAGCCTTTGACAGTCTTAAATAACGTGACTTTTTAGTGGTAAAATAATTTTTAAAATCGTCTCAGTAGATCCAGAGATTTATTTCATATAATTTATACACTAATATAACTTGAAACTGGAAGATTTTCTTACGAACATTTAATCCCTATCTATTTATAACTGCAAAAAGTAGCCTATGTACTGCTCCAAGGTACAATTCATCTCTATACCTACTTTATCTCACATGAATTCGTAAGGTCCATACATCAACTTTCGACAGGCTAGGTATCTTGTTATTTTTATTAGGAACCTTGTGGGCATTGTGGCGATGATTTACTACGTACATTACCTTTTTCAACATCCCAAAGGATATATTTTTTGTTATCTCACGTGATAATAAATAAATTACATTAAATATTTACTTAAAGGGTTAACTATGCTGAATATCGGCAATGCATTAGTTAGGTTACTCGTATGAACATCTAATTTTAAATATACTTTCTGACTGACTACCATTAGGGAGAAGCCACACGGTGCGGTGTGATCGCGGCGCGGCGCCGGAGCGGTGCCGCTGCGGTGCCCCGCATACAAATATCGATGCGGCGCCGCGCCACAGGCACACTTTCTGCTACGGGCTGCACTACGGCGCCGCAAACTGACATAGGCGTATATAGCGAGTTGGCCGGGTGGGCCGGGCCCACCCAAGAATGGTCCAGTGCCCGTATATAGCGGGTGGGCCGGGCCCAACCAAGAATGGTCCAGTGCCCACCCCACTGGGCTACCGATTTGAAATTCTATGATGGACGCGGAAATACTAATAATTTTACACAAAATATCATTTAAAGTATAAAAATATAACCATTACAACTTATAATAAAGAAAAAGATTTTGAAAAATATATTAAGAGCTTTTCGGATACCTACCCTAGATACAAAGAAAAAATAAAATTAGTCGAGTCATATCAGAGTTCTGCGTCCACAAATATTGTTAACGAAATTTTTATATTGAGTGTCTACTCTGTTCAGTAATATGTAGGCACTGGGCTCACCCCAGGAAGTAATCCTAGATACTAGGTTCAGTGGAGTCGTTTAATCCTATTATATTTGCTCGGCTACTCCCTGCAGTTTGCTCCTGGCGACCGTGCCTGGAGAGCTTCGGCCCTGTTCGCATTAATATAGGATTTCTGATTTTTTTTTATTCTTTACAAATTAACCCTTGACTACAATCTCACCTAATGGTAAGTGATGATGCGATTTAAGATAGAAGCGGGCTAATTTGCTAAGAGGAGGATGAAAATCCACTCCCGTTTCGGTTTATACACGACATCGTACCGAAACGCTAAATCAGTTGGCGGTACGCCTTTGGCGGTAGAATGGTAACTAGCCACAGCCGAAGTCTCCTACCAGCCACACCTGGAAAAACCAATGGGATCGAACCCATGATCTCCGTCTTGTAAATCCAGAGGCCGTCATAATGAAGCTATTCTGCCATATCGCTATACTTACATTGTAAATGCGGAAGTGAGTTTGTTTGTTTCACAAGCTTACAAGGCTGGATCACTTTAAAAAAAAATCATATGTGAAAAGCTACATTATAAGCGAGTAATTAGGATATAATTTATCCCCGTATTCTCATGGGAACGAGAACTACGCGATTGAAATCGTGGGGCGTCTGCTTGTGTTCATAATATTTGTGAAAAATAAAAGGACAACATCATAAATATAAGTAAACAAAATAAATTTTACGTCAATGAAATAAAAATATGCCTTCCCTCGGCTTCATTCACGTGTATCTTTGGATTTTTCCATTAGATCTTTTTGACCGAATATAAGTTCAAACCGCAGCAAAGAAAAGGAAGCATACCTTAACTTATCAGCCGATAGATGTCTACTGATGGACAAGGCCTCTTGGATGGACCTCTAAGCCCAACGGTCTCGAGCCGCCAGCATCCAGCAGCTCCCTGCAACTCGCTTGATATCCTCGGTCCACCTAGTCGGTCGGGGGGGTCGATCAACACTGCACTTTCCGGTGCGGGATGGCGAAGCATGGTGAGACTCAAATCTAAATCCTCTTCCATCACGAGAAAGGCCAAGCTATGGTGACTCGTAGATATTAAAGATATGCTGGTGAAGATGACGTCAACCGTAGGAATTATGACAACTATGTCAGTCTCTCTACCATTTATAACTTTGATTTTCAGCTACACGTACGTCATTGTACAAGAGTCTGCCATAGCCAGACTTATCCTACCATATCCAGGCAAATATATTTGTGAGCCCATGTTCGTACTGTCATACATATCTATACATAAGTAGTTAGTTATATTTTTCTTTGTATTTGTATATTATACGTTTATTTATATATATTGCCTTCCCGCTCTTTCTCTGCAGACCTGTCATCAGGGGTTGCGTGTTATACCATAGATGATACATTATATATTGAGATAGATACGCAACTCGCATTTCAGTTAAAAAATTTATGTACCGTGATCACTAGATGGCGCATTCTAATTAGATTTATTGGCTACCCATAGATGGCGTTCTCTCTACGAGTACAATCTATATTTTAGTTGTATGACTATTGCTGTTGGTTTACCTTAATTCTTATATATTATTAATGAAAAAAATTTAACATAAACATAATATTTACAAAATCACCTATTTCACTATATAATACTAATGTACCCAAATATTTAAAATTGCCAAATTTTATAAATATATAGAAATAAGGAAAACAAACTGCAATAATCCTTCAAATATTAAAGGATTTTTAATCAAAGAAAGAAAAGAAGATTCTTATTATTCAACGATTTATTTTTTTCTTTTGTGATTATGAAAATATCTTAATGCACTTCAGCAGCCTGATAACATTAGTGCACCAACTATGAATATTGACGTTTAGGATTATAAATAACCACTGATAACATCTACACACTGGTCACCTTTGAGAACACGTAAAATTGCTGGCGACATTTTCGCCACGCCGTTTCGCGACACACCGGGCCGCCTTCTGAGCATAGTTCCGATGGTGGTCGAGCATGTTCCATGGTTAATTATTAATTATGCACACCAAATCCACAAGTAATACCCATTATAATCACTTATTTGTACCGATTACATCTTATTTTAATATTTTTCGTTCACCACTGTCACCAAGTTTTAAACAACATGTCACTATAGCAACAACAGAAAAAATTCAAAGACAGCTAAACTGTCATATTTGAAACTATATTTTTTAAAATTTTCATAGTTTGGAAGTGACAGGAGTGATTTTAATCAAATAATGTGCTTCATGCGTGCCATCTATACTGTGCCTGAGAAAACTTCGTTTAAGTTTTTGTACCGTGAGCGCTGGAAGACAGCACTTCATACAAAATATTTTACGTAAGCGAACTGTGCGGAAGTTTCACCCCCATGTGTTATACATTTATTCGCAATTTGAGATTTTACTTATACCATTTGTAACGACAAACGTTACCGTGGCATAGAGTACTACTAGCGAAATCTAGAATCTATACTTATAACACGAATTCTGTACATTTTGTACATTCTGTACAATAAAGATATTTTAAAAATTTTTGTTGGGGGGCATTACATAATCGATACTGAAGCTAAAAATATTTTTTTTTAGATTTTTGTCTGTCTGTCTGTCCGTGTTTTTTTGTTATTCGGGCATCACTACCTGAAACTACTGAATGAATTCAAATGAAACTTGGCACGGTTTAAAACCATAATACGGAGAAGGTTATAGGATACTTTTTATTGTGAAAATAAAATAAGGAAGGGGTGGAATAGGGGTTGAAAGTTTGTATGGAAAATCCTTCATTTTTAGAGTTACAGTTTTAAAAATTTGTTCATAAATCTTAAAAAAAAATAGAAAATATAATGAGACCCAAAAATTTTTAAAATTCAAACTCTAAAGTGGTGAAATAGGGCTTGAAAGTTTACATCGATTTCCACGCGGACGAAGACGCGGGCGTCCGCTAGTAATACATAAAATGAGGAATATCTGACCACACACGTTCATGTCCATGATGTGAAACGATATATGCGTCGATGGCTGTGGCACGTCGGATGCATATTCAACGACGTCAATTTTCATGCAAGGCGCGTTTACTGCGGACAACCTCTCTACGACCAAAATTTGATAACAAGCGCTCTGGCTCGTGTGGACTACTAATACAATTTGTTAAGGATAACTTAATTTTGTAGGAGAGATAATAATATCAAAATCTAGCTTCTACATTACACCGTTATGACTATCAGCCTATTTTCACGGCTCTCTAAAGGGTCGCCCCCCTATACACTAGTGGTGATATGGAGCTTATACTCACCATGCTGTTTTAGTAGGGGTTTAATAATTTTTGAACAACTTGCATCAATAACGAGGTAATCAAAAATGGTTACTAACCAACTGTTATTTTTATATAATATGCTTAATTAAGAGTTATACAACTTAACAGCCGCATTATCCTACAAATTGTGTGGTGTATTATCTCGTTCTAAAGCTCAGAAGTATTTATTACGTAACCATGTTAGCTACCAGAATCAGGAAATTTTGTAGATCGTCTCATTAAGATAAAGCTACTCACGAAAAAATTAGCAGAGCCGTGATAGCCCAGTGGATATGACCTCTGCCTCCGATTCCGGAGGGTGTGGGTTCGAATCCGGTCCGGGGCATGCACCTCCAACTTTTCAGTTGTGTGCATTTTAAGAAATTAAATATCACGTGTCTCATCGGTGAAGGAAAACATCGTGAGGAAACCTGCATACCAGAGAATTTCTTAATTCTCTGCGTGTGTGAAGTCTACCAATCCGCATTGGGCCAGCGTGGTGGACTATTGGCCTAACCCCTCTCATTCTGAGAGGAGACTCGAGCTCAGCAGTGAGCCGTATATGGGTTGATAACGACGAATCATGGTAAAAATAAAGCGTTAGCTTTGAACGATGTCTGTTCTGTGGTAAAAATGCTCCCCGGATCCTAGACCATGACAATAAGACCGCTATTACCTAATGACAATGAGCCATTAAGACATTAGCGATGGGCAATGCATAAACTCAGTTTGTAATTATCGTAATTCATCCAACAAATAATCAGTGGCATCAGTTTCCAGATACGCGGCAAAATGTATAAAAATAAATAATGACTAAGCAACCTACCGACAGATCAACAAATTGATTAATGAAAATTACTCTTACACTTGTAAGCTGGAAAGGGCCGTCTGAACTATACATAATAGGTATTTGTCTCCAAGGATTAATTCGGTATTAGTCGTCCCTAGATTATCATCTTCAAAGGGAATCTACGATGTTTTGTTACGGCTTTGTTCGTGGTAATGTAGTTTTTTTTCTATAACGATGGTTTTATATCTCGACAGTATGAGTGTCATGTTTGTGTGACTGAGAAAGATATAGACGACTTTGAAACTCACATTGTGGAGTTACTAAAACTTCGTAATAGAGTAGCGATTAATTTAAAAGAAAATTTTATTGAATGTCTTAAATATTATTTGTACGTACCATTGTTAATGCAATTTGCAAATTATTATCGATTAATTATTATATTTAAACAGTTTAATGTATTCAATAAGGAATTGGAGCTAACTTATCCTAATAACTATACAAATCATGCCCACGTGGAATGGTGGCAAGAATACTGGCTGCATTTCCGCGCTGGACAGTCAAACTGATCCGTTGCGCAAAAAAACGAGCCATCCCTTCTGTCACCAGTCGAGGCAACTAGCCGCGGTAAAATGATTCGGTGAAATTTTTTGGCACTGCCACTCCATGGCCTCCATGGCAAAAGGTACAAATATGTAACTCTCAGTCAGAGAGGCATTCTTGTACCACTTGCCGGTTTCAGCTTTTTCTGCTGCGTCTCCCGGTCTTGATACTGTCAATTGCAAATTATCAAATTAAATGAAACCATTAAGAGGTGATTTTTTATGATGATCCGTTTTTAGCTTATCGTATTCTTCATCATGCTCTTCATCCCTCAACCACTCATCAACAAACAAAAAATAAATACATTAACGTAAATCAAATTACTTTCAATTTCATACAGAAACGGAGTTATGGTGCAAACTCGGTGCAAATACGATCGAAGTAAATGAAATCGCGGGCGATATCATTTTTAAATCAGATCAAAATATCACTCTGATTCGAAATTTGCGGGAGTAAAAATTTGTTGTCTGTTTCAAAATAATAGGTTTTTTAAAACTTAAGTGTAATAAACTAAACAAAGTGATGTTTACAATTGAGAGAGAGTTGAAACCTAGTCCTGTGGCGACTAAAAT